>NC_048302.1:53173622-53445042 GCF_013100865.1 Trachemys scripta elegans
TTTTTTTCTCTTAATTAATTGGCCTCTCAGAGTTGGTAAGACAACTCCCACCTGTTTATGCTCTCTGTATGTGTGTATATATATCTCCTCATTATATGTTCCATTCTATATGCATCCGAAGAAGTGGGCTGTAGTCCACGAAAGCTTATGCTCTAATAAATTTGTTAGTCTCTAAGGTGCCACAAGTACTCCTGTTCTTCTTTTTGCGGATACAGACTAACACGGCTGTTACTCTGAAACTTCAGCTATGAAAATGGCGTAGCTAAAGTCGACGTACTAAGAGCTACTTACTGCGGTGTCTTCACTGTAGGTTGACTGCTGCCACTCCCCCATCGACTCCGCCTACACATCTCGCTCCGGTGAAGTACCGGAGTCGAAGGGAGAGAGCACTCGGCAGTCGATTTATTGTGTCTTCACTAGATGTGATAAATCAATCCCCACTGGATCGATCGCTCCATAGGTAAGTGTAAACATACCCTTAGTTTCCTTCATTCCTTACTTCTTGTTGACCTACTCTAAGGGTATATCTACACTACGGGATTACTCCGAATTTACAGAATTCGATTTTTGGTAACCGATTTTATAAAGTCGAGTGTATGCGGCCACACTAAGCACATTAATTTGGTGGTGTGTGTCCATGTACCGAGGCTAGCGTCAACTTCCGGAGCGTTGCACTGTGGGTAGCTATCCCATAGTTCCCGCAGTCTCCTCCGCCCATTGGAATTCTGGGTTGAGATCCCAATGCCTGATGGGGCCAAAAACATTGTCGCTGGTGGTTCTGGGTACATCCTCCCCCTTCCTCCGGGAAAGCAATGGCAGACAACCATTTCACGCCTTTTTTCCTAGGTGAGCAGTGCAGACGCTATACCACGGCAAGCATGGAGCCCGCTCAGATCAAGACAGCAGTCATGAACGTTGTAAACACCTCGTGCGTTATCGTGCAGTTTATGCTGAACCAGAACCTGCAAAACCAGGCGAAGAGGAGTAGACTACGGCAGTGCGGAGATGAGAGTGATGAGGACATGGACATGGAATTCTATCAAACCGCAAGCCCCGGCGCTTTGGAGATCATGCTGTTAATGGGGCATGTTATAGTCGTGGAATGCCAATTCTGGGCCCGGGAAACAAGCACAGACTGGTGGGACCACATAGTGTTGCAGGTGTGGGACAATTCCCAGTGGCTGTGAAACTTTCGCATGCGTAAGGGCACTTTCATGGAACTTTGTGACTTGCTTTCCCCTGCCCTGAAGCACCAGAATACCAAGATGAGAGCAGCCCTCACAGTTGAGAAGTGAGTGGCAATAGCCCTGTGGAAGCTTGCAACGCCAGACAGCTACCGGTCAGTGGGGAATCAATTTGGAGTGGGCAAATCTACTGTGGGGGCTGCTGTGATGCAAGTAGCCAAAGCAATCACTGAGGTGCTGCTACGAAAGGTAGTGACTCTGGGAAATGTGCAGGTCATAGTGGATAGCTTTGCTGCAATGGGATTCCCTAACTGTGGTGGGGCAATAGATGGAACCCATATCCCTATTTTGGCACCGGAGCACCAGGGTACCCAGTACATAAACCACAAGGGGTTCTTTTTAAAGGTGCTGCAAGCACTGGTGGATCACAAGGGATGTTTCACCAACATCAACGTGGGCTGGCCGGGGAGGGTTCATGATGCTCACGTCTTCAGGAACACTACTCTGTTTAAACAGCTGCAGCAAGGGACTTACTTCCTGGACCAGAAAATAACTGTTGGGGATGTTGAAATGCCTATAGTTATCCTTGGGGACCCAGCCTACACCTTAATGCCATGGCTCATGAATCATACACAGGCAGCCTGGACAGGAGTCAGGAGCTGTTCAACTACAGGCTGAGCAAGTGCAGAATGGTGGTAGAATGTGCATTTGGATGTTTAAAGGGTCACTGGCGCATGTTACTGACTCGCTCAGACCTCAGCCAAACCAATATTCCCATTGTTATTGCTGCTTGCTGTGTGCTTCACAGTCTCTGTGAGAGTAAGGGGGAGACCTTTATGGCGGGGTGGGAGGCTGAGGCAAATCACCTGGCTGCTGATTACGTGCAGCCAGACACCAGGGCAATTAGAAGAGCACACCAGGAAGTGCTGCACATCAGAGAAGCTTTGAAAACCAGTTTCATGACTGGCCAGGCTACGGTGTGAAAGTTGTTTGTTGAAAACCCGCCCCCTTGATTGACTGATTCCGTGTAAGCAAACCACCCTCCCCACTTCAATCACAGCTTGCTTTCAAAGGAAATAAAGTCACTATCATTTAAAAATCATGTGTTCTTTATTAATTGATTATAAACATAGGGAGAGAACTAACAAGGTAGCCCGGGTGGGGTTTGGGAGGAAGATAGGAGGGAAGGAAAAGGCCACTAAAAAAGTTCAAAGTAATGACAGCCTTTTGATTGGGCTGTCCACTGGGGTGGAGTGGGAGGGTGCACGGAGCTTCTCCCCCCACATTCTTACACGTCTGGGTGAGGAGGCTATGGAACATGGTGAGAGGGGAGGGAGTTTATACAGTAGCTGCAGCGGCACTCTGTGATCCTGCTGCTGTTCCTGAAGCTCCACCAGATGCCGGAGCATGTCCGTTTGATCACGCAGCAGCCCCAGCGTTGCAGCCTGCCACCTCTCATCTCGAGCGTCCCTCATGGCCTCACATTCACTGCCATCTTTCCTGTACTTTGATACCGTATCCTTCCACTCATTCAGATGAGCTCTTTCATTGTGGGTGGATTCCATGATTTCAGAGAACATTTCGTCTCACTTCCTTTTTTTCGCTGCCTTATCTGAGATAACCTTCGGGATGGAGAAGGGAGGCTTGAAAAATTTGCAGCTGCAGGAGGGAGGGAAAAAAGGTAGAGAAGTATTTAAAAGATACATTTTACAGAACAATGCTTATACTCTTTCACAGTGAACAACACTATTCACATTACATAGCACATGTGATTACGGCACAAGGTCGCATTTTGCATCTTAATATTGAGTGCCTGCGGCTTTGGTGTTAGAGAGCACAAATGTAGGTCCAGGCAACAGAATTCGGCTTGCATGCGGCCATGGTAAGCCATTGTCTTTCGGCTTCTGTAGCCTTCAGAAAAGCAGCATCCTCCTTTCCCACATACCAAGCAAAGCCCATTGAGTGCTGCGGTTTTCCTGTTAACGTGCAGCAGCAGAAACCAAACTAACCCTCCCCACATCCAATTCTCTGGGATGATCGTTTTATCCCTCCCCCCACCACGTGGCTGGTATCAGGGAAGATCCCTGCAGAAACCAAACTACCCCCCCTCCCATCCAAGTCTCTGGGATAATCACTTTACCTCTCCCCCCCACTGTGTGGCTGGTATCAGGGAAGATCCCTGCTAGCCAAACACGAAAAGCTCAGTGCCAATGATCCCCGCCACTTGGCTAACTGCAGGGAAGGATTTCTTTTCAGCCACAGGCAAACAGCCCAGTAGGAACGGCCACCTCTGTCCCCTTAATTAAATTCGCATATTTCAACCAGGTTACCATGAACGATATCACTCTCCTGAAGATAACACAGCGAGATAAAGAACCGATGTTGCTTGAATGCCAGCAAACACCGGGACCATACACTGCCAGGCTTTGTAATGCAATGATACCAGATTACTTGCTACTAGCATGGCGTGTTCAAGTGTCCTACCACGGAGGATGGAATAAGGCTGCACTGCCCAGAAACCTTCTGGAAAGGCTTTTGGAGTACCTCCAGGAGAGCTTCATGGAGATGTCCCTGGAGGATTTCCGCTCCATCCCCAGACATGTTAACAGACTTTTCCAGTAGCTGTACTGGCCACGAATGCATCCCAAGTCCTCAGGGCAAATTAATCATGCTACCCGCCTACCACATGAAAAAATATAATTCCATTTCTTATTGAATTTACTCTGAAAATGTAATGGATCCTTCTAGTGATACTTAGGGAAATTCTATGTTTAGACAATCACATATTTAACATTTAGGTAGCATTTTTGTCTTCAAAGGACTTTATAAAACTAATTTATAACTTTATTAGAAAAAAATCAGGCAAGTCCTAAATATTGAATTTTATTTTTATATTCAGTACTTTTATATTCAGTACAATACAGTGATTTTCAATAAACAGTGAAATACATTGATTATTAACATTTAGAAGTGGCTAGGAATACTTTTCTGAACTTGAACTTTATGAAGTCTTAGACTACCCCACCTCTGTGCAACCTTCACAGTCCTCCAGGTTCACCAGTTCATGTTCAAATAAAGTTTTGGATGATGGGTCAAGACGGTTCCTCTTTTATCCCAAATAGTTTGCTCATTCCTAGACCAACTGGAGAACAAGAGGGGAAGAGGGAAAGAACTATATACATTTCTTCCCTGGGCTACTCCTGAGTTAAGGTTAAGGCACCTTGCTCTTGGCTGAGCCTAATAGCTCAGTTAGCAAATTGAGTTTTATACTATTTGATACTTTGGAGCAATAGGTATTTCAGCATGTGTCCATATATGCTGTAGGAATCAGATCCCAGAAGCATTAGCGTTTCCTGGAAGAAGTAGATTTTTTGAACTATTGGTGGTTCATGTTAGATAGATGTTAGCAGCAGCATTTCTTAGGACAGTGAAAAAAACTGATAATTAATTGTGGCATCACTATAAAGCTCTTTTATAAATTTCAGTCACCAATCTTTCCATTCACACATGTTCTAACTACTTCAAACAGAACTATTCTTACAAGGCAGAAGAGGAAAGAGACCAAAGGGAGAAGAAGATCATAGATATTCTTTCTTTAGAAATCACACAAATAAAGTTAAATCATCTGTGATTACCACATTTTTGTCATAATTTTCCCCAATGAAGGTATTATACAATGATGTTATAGTATACTCCTATTATACCATGTTGCTGCTATTTACAATAATTCTATATGCTATATTGGGGGAATGCTATATTAAGAAAGAAGTTTCTGTTTAAATCTTTTTTGTTGTCCAATATCATGAACTTGTGTAGTAATAACTCGTGTCATAGAATATTAGGGGGGGAAATGCCAGGATAAGAATACATCATCCCTCTGCTTGTTATTGTTGGTCCTGGTCAGAATTTTCAAATCTGGGTGCCTAAAGTTAGCTGCCTAAATCCATATTTAGGTACCTAAGTAGAAGTGGACTGATTTTCAAAGGTGATGAGCAATCCCATATCCCATGGTTATGGGTGCTCAGCACCTCTGAAAATCTGGCCTCTTCTCTTTAGGTGCCTAGTTTATTAGCCTAACTTTAGATACCAGGATTTAAAAATTTTGGCTTCTGATTTCCAGTCTTTCCTTTTGTGATTTTATCATGAGTCCAACAATATTTGGTGTTTTCTTAAATCTCCATCTCCTGAAGTCATGTTATTACATGAGAATCTCAGCTTTCTTTTTTTTAAATCTAAGTTTCTAGCCCTCATAGTTGCAGAGGTAAGCTTGAAAATGTGACCACTACAGGCTCAAATTTTAAAATAATCTCATGATTTTGGGGGCCGATTCCATTTTTGAATGCTTGTGGTTGGCAATACTGGATTTCACTTTAGACAGTGTTGCCACATCAACTTATCTTTCAAGTTACAGTGTAAGAAACCACAGCAAAACTTACTAGGACTCAGTTCCTTGGGTCTGGTCTAACAGGGCTCAGTGTAGGACAAGTGGGAGGGGAAAGCTACATGCCATCTTTGTGCCTCCTCCCCCAATCTTGGGGCCAGTTTGGATCCCACCAAAATTTGAAGTAGGCCCAGGTTTAGCCTAACTTACAACAACTTGTAACTGTCAAGAGGCCATTTTGCTGCCCTGCAATTGCTGGAACACAGCAGTGCTCTTGCCATGCCTCCTTTCCTGATGCACAGGAAGGTTCTGGCCCAAAGCGACTTGCCTCAGTCCTGTAAATGGTGCAAACTGTCAAACATTTTTTGGCAGCTTGCATTGGTAGTTTATTGGCTGGGGTTTGTTGAAAGCTGATTAGTTCATTATCCTACAGAGTAGTCGGGTATTTCTCACTCTTACATTAGTAATCATGCCTATAATCTTTTGGTCTCTTTTATGGAATGTGGAGATTTTTTTCTGTCTGCCCTAGATGGAGACTCTATATGTAAAACATTTTGACTGATGTGAAAGGTTGGTGATGGATTTGCTACTTCCCGGGTTTTTTTAGGTGTTATAATCTGATGTCATTTTATATGCAATTTGTATTGACTAACTACATAACTATTCCATTGAATCTAATTTTTAAAAATTAGAGTTGGATCATTCCATATCCAAATCTCCTACTGATTTCAGTATGAGTTATGAAGGCTTGAGGATCGTGAATAGGAGGTTGTTTTTAGGTTAAATAAATACAAAATAATTATTAAAAATGTACTTAGATTCAAAACAATTTGATAGCTTTTGATTCACAATAGGACCCTAGTTTAAGGCCTATTGAAGTCAATTGAAAAGACTCCCATTAATTTCAATGAGTTCTGGATCAGGCCCTACGTGTTTTAATAACTGATATCTGACACATACAATTATTACCTTAAAGTACTGCTAACATTCTCAGTGGATGGTAATTAAAGTCTTTTCTAGCCTCTGTAGATAAACGCATATTCCTGACTTAATTAAACTATGCCTAGGCTGTGATGAAGTGGGAATGTTCTTAATGTTTTCTCTGAGTGCTGTGTGGGTGCCTCAGTTTCTCCTATGCATTTCTCAAATGTCCAGGGGTGTGTGATTGTTGCAGAGCCCTAGGGGGCAGTGTGATGCTGTCTTCACAGAGAATAGCCGACACCCTGTCTCCTGGCAACTAATGGCCTGGGATCCTCCTCTGCAAAGGTGCCAACTGAAGGTGTTGGAGAACAAAGAGATCAGGTGACCTCCTGGCCCAGGAAAGAGACAAAGGCAAGAGGAGGGGCTGGAGAGTTTTCAGTTTGGAGCTGGCGGGGGAAGGGGAGGGAAGCCCAGACCTGTGTCGGGGTTCCCTGGCCCCAGTATGGACCTGACTGAGGGGGGTCCTGTTGTCTGTACCTGCAAGCTCTGTTTTGGACTGTTTTCCTGTTGTCTAAATAAACCTTCTGCTTTACTGGCTGGCTAAGAGTCATGGTGAATTGCAGGAAGCCGGGAGTGCAGGGCCTTGTCTCCCCCAAACTCCGTGACATAGGCTGAAGCAAGTATAGTCACTCACTTCCACTTTTGGTTGGAAAGGGAACCTTTTAAAACGTTATGGTGCAAGCACAATAAGGTCTTTCTATCCCATGTAGGTAATATGTCATGTTTAGTACTCTCTGCTGGAACTATTTATACATCTCTTTAATGTAGAAATATGAAGCTTAGATTAATTTTTCACTTTCATTATCGTTTTATATTTTATTCTACTTCCTGGCTCAGGCCTGAAAACTCAGAATTTTAAATTTTTCTAGCAAGTTGCCAGTAATAGTACACTTCAAAATGTTTGCAGGATTTTCTCCAGACACCTGCTGTCAAGTACCACATGTAAGAGGCTTATGCAGTAAATGGCCTTTTGCCGTATGCTATCATAAAGAAACCTATTTTCTGCTCTAACTTTTTACTATATTTTTCTCAGGAGTACAAAAGTGCGAATGATTTAATGTTCAGATATGCTCCCAAAATATGATTTTTAACAAATATTTATCAACAAAGCGGGACTATTTTCTGTTTGTAAGAGAGCAGTGTCAGCGAGCCACAACATCCTAAAGGTGAAGCTTATTCCAATTTTCGTATTAGCACAGTACACAATGTTACAATGTTCAAAATGTATAAATAGCATCTGCTGACTTGTTTATCTTGAAATACACCATGTTACAGTAAAACCAGTCATGGAATAATCTGAATCCCATCAGAAGAAATTTTGCAAAGTAATCTGACATCAAAAATAGAAATAAATAAACAGGTATTTAAAGAGAACCATAGCTTACATACCAGGGTACAATTCTCTGTTTATTAATTCTGTAAAACATTTTATTCCAGAGTGTTGATGATATCTGGATTACTTGTAGATTAAGTTATATGAGCCAGATATGGAAAAATGGTCAGCACAAATGTTTATTTCATTGTGCATACAAGAGTAAACATAGACAAGATGCCAATGTCAATGTCCCACTCTCAATAAGGCTGTAGAAAACTCTATTTATAAAGCCAAAAAAATATAAGAACTGCCATATTCGGTGAGACCAATGTCCATCTAGCCCAGTAGCCAGTCTCCAATAGTGGCCAATACCAGAGCTTCAAGGGAAGTGTGATCCACCCAGTCTTCCCATCCTGGCTTCTGGCCATCAGATGTTTAGGGTTGCGCCAAACATAGGGCTGCATCCCTAACCATCCTGGCTAATAGCCATTATAGACCTGTCCTTCATGAACTTATCTAGTTCTTTTTTTAACCCAGTTATACTTTTGGTCATCACAACATCCAATGGCAATGAGTTTCCACAGCTTAATTGTGTGTTGTGTGAAAAGGTATTTCCTCTTCCTCTTGTTTGTTTTAAACCTGACACCTATTTATTTCATTGGGTGACGCCTGGTTTTTGTATTGTGGTCTATTCACTTTTTTCCACGCCATTCATGATTTTATAGGCTTCTATCATATCTCCCCTTAGTCATATCTCTTTTCAGCTGAACAGCCCTAATCTTTTAGTCTCACCTCATACACAATCTGTTCCTTATCCATGATCATCTTTGTTGTCGAGCTCCAAACCTTTATCAGTTTCAATATATCCTTTTTGAGATAGGGAAACCCAAACTTGATACACTATTCAAGGTGTGGATGCACCATGGATTTATATAGTGGCATTATGACATTTTATCTTATTTTTTTACCCCTTTCCTAATTGTTCATAAAATTCAGTTAGCCTTTTGACCGCTTTTGTCCATGGTGAACTGCAAGGTCTCTTTCTTGAGTGGTAACAGCTAATTTAGACATCAATATATATTTGTAGTTAGGATTATTTTTTCCAATGTGCATTACTTTGCACTTGCTAACATTGAATTTCATCTGCTATTTTGTTGCCCAACCACCCTGTAACTCTTCGCAGTTAGCTTTGGACTTAACTATCTTGAATAATTTTTTATCATCTGCAAACTTTGCCACCTCACTGTTCACTCCCTCTTCCAGACCATTAATGAATATGTTGAACAGCACAGGGCTCCAGTACAGATCCTTAGGGTACTCTGCTGTTTACTTCGCTCCATTCTGAAAACTCACCTTTTTTTTCCTACCCTTTGTTTCCTATCTTTTATTCAGTTACTGATCCATGAGAGGACCATCCCTGTTATCCCATGACTATTCAGTTTATATGGAGATATACATATCCCATAGAACTGGATGGGACTTCAAAAAGGTCATGGAGTCCAGCCTCCTGCCTTCACTAGCAGGACCAAATACTGATTTTTGCCCCAGATCCCTAAGTGGCTCCCTCAAGGATTGAGCTCATAACCCTGGGTTTAGCAAGCCAATGCGCAAACCACTGAACTATCCCTCCCCCCTGTTTCCTTAAGAGCCTTTGATGAATGACCTTATCAAAGGTTTTCTGAAAATTCAGGTACACTATAGGGACTGGATCACCCTTATCCATGTTTGTTGACACCCTCAAATAATTGTAATAGATTGGTGAGGCATGACTTCCCTTTACAAAAGCCGTGTTGACTCTTCCCCAGCCAATCATCTTTATCTATGTGTTTGAGAATTCTGTTCATTATTACAGTTTGGATAGTTTGGTACTGAAGTTAGGCTCGCCAGCCTGCAGTTGGCAGAATCACCTCTGGAGCCCTTTCTAAAATGGTGTTACGTTACCTACCCTCCAGTCATCTGGTTCAGATGCTTCCAGTTATTCATATTTCACTAATTGTATAAATCCCACAGTCTTTTTTAAAAAGACAACTTCTAATACTATTGAAGATGATAAGTACCAACATTCAGTAACCAATCTGAATCTAATGATGGGAATGGCAGCACGACAATGTGTACATTGTGATTATGTTGTGGGCCCAATTCTGAGCTAACGCCACTAAAGTCAGCAGAGTTACACCAGTCTAAACTTGGTGTAAGTGAGAGAAGAATCTGACGAATCAGGCCTGCAAACACTGCATACAGATATACATATATAAATAGATGTATATATATTTATAGAGAGATTTATATATGTATAAATGTATGTACATAGGGGTAGTTAGGAGGTAGAAGTGTATCTTTAGACAGATGAAATGAAGAAGCTAGGATAGAAGACATCCTAGAATATTGTTAACGAGAAAAATTGCTCTCTTTAACCTCTGAGGAGGTCATGAAGCAATGGGCTTAAATTGCAGCAAGGGCGGTTTAGGTTGGACATTAGGAAAAACTTCCTATCAGGGTGGTTAAGCACTGGAATAAATTGATTTAGGAGGTTGTGGAAGAATCATTGGCGCTTTTTAAGATCAGGTTAGATAAACCATCAGGGATGGTCTAGATAATATTCAGTCCTGCCATGAGTGCAGGGAACTGGACTAGATGACCTCTCAAGGTCCCTTTCAGTCCTACAATTCTATGATTAATAGATTTCAAGGCCAGAAGGGACATTGTAGTGGCTTTGAGTGGTTTCTC
The DNA here is from genome assembly GCF_013100865.1 of Trachemys scripta elegans. Taxonomy (NCBI): domain Eukaryota; kingdom Metazoa; phylum Chordata; order Testudines; family Emydidae; genus Trachemys; species Trachemys scripta. The sequence goes on from NC_048302.1 coordinate 53,184,211, forward strand.
CTAGTCACCTTCAGAGGGAGGCCACTCTGCCTCACTCCACCACCTAGCTATTGATTATCAATTGGCAGGGGATTAGCAAAGTATAGTGTCAGTTAACGGTCTAGAGCCCTGGCCCCCTCGGACTCAGGTCAGGTAACCAGCAGTCGGTCATTCAACCTCCCTCGCTTCGGAAGATGGCAATCACAGCCAGGTTCTAGCCCTCTGGGAGGGGCAGAGCAGTTAGCAATCTTTAGCTCAGCTCCCTGGCTTGGGCAGACAGCAAACACACACAGGCCTTCCAGCCTCAAATGGTTAGGCTGCACTCCCCCTTCCCCATAGAAAATATATACTTGTCTATTCAATTCTTCTATTTTTAAAAAGCTATAGAAAGATCATTAATTTTCAATTAATTTTTTTAAGACTTTTCAATATGAATCATGCTCGGATGGCCATATTGGACAGATCTTCAGCTGGTGTAAACTGGCATAACTCCATTGAAGTCTCATGATCGGTAATGATTTACACCAGCTGAAGATCTGGCCCACTATGTTGGAATCATTGCTGTCTGGCTCACTTTTTAATTGTCCTGTGTAGATATTCTCTCTCTAGAATCCCGCTCACTATCGTAGGTATAAAAATGGCATGTGCAGGTGGATAAACACTAGCACAGGTAAAGTTGTGTACATTTGGCAAAACAACAGTTCAGCTTGTATAGTATCTGCTAACTAGCCAAAAAAGATTCTTTATTTTTGTAGGAGGATCCTCCACAATTATTTCAGAGAATTGAGAGCTGTCCCACAGTGAAGCTGTTAGTAATAAGGAAGAGTTGAATTGATTTTGATAAATTAAGAACCCTTCACCCAAAGCTCAAACCACACCCCAGACTGTTCTGTCTGCTAGTTCTATCTTCCCTTCACTAGCAAGCAGGAAATATTAGAAATCCTTGAGTCAATGGAGCTCCATTGGGAATGGATCACTTGATGATTACTTGTTCTGTTCATTTCCTCTGGAGCACCTGGTACTGGCCACTGTTGGAAGACAGGATACTGGGCTAGATGGATGTGTGCTCTGACCAAGTAGGGCCATTCTTATGTTCTTACATTAATTTATTCTAGCTGAGGATATGGCCTCTCATGAGAAAACCTCTTCATATGATATTTCCAACCCAATTTTGTAGTTCCAAGAACTATTGATAGTCCAGTTAATCAGCAGGGCCCAGTCTCTCAGCTGTGACAGAGAACTTGGTACAACTCAAGAGGAGGGGGAGCAAATATAGCTAAAGAGAAGGCTGTTCAATCTTCCTCCAGATACCAAATGTCCCCCTGAACACCTCCCAACCACACCCTTCCCCTCCCCCCATATCCCCTGAAGCAGGATTGAGTGTGGTGATGTAGGAACCACTAAGATGTCTACAGAACACAGGGATTCCCTCCGTTGGTTGGCTGGCTTTAGTGCCTGCACTGCCAGAGTGGTGCAAAGCTGCCTAGAAGCAGCAGAGAACCAGGCCCTATAACTTTGGAATATACATGTAAATGGACCTTTAATGATTTTCCTACTGCTACTGACAGTCTTCCTTCTACAGGACAAGCGCCCTTCTTTATCTTCTTCAAGATTGTATGTGAAGAGGAGGGGGCAGTCCACCACTGCAGTCTACCAATTCAACAATAGCCATCCAGTAGCTCAGCTGAGTTTTTTCTACATAATACTAAATAATAAAATAATAACATGTACAGAGAATTTTTTATGTTCAGACTCTTTACTAACAATAATTACAGTAATTAGTAATGACAAGCCAAATCCTGCAGGTCTGACTCAGGCAAAATTCCCAGTGACTGAGTAAGATGCAAGCATGTAGTCCCCGTTGACTGGGTCTTCTGCAGCACAGAGATGGTCTGCAAGTATTTTAGCTGTGGTACATAAAGCCACCCTACTTGTAAGTGGACAGGCTGGTACACTGATGTTCACAGATTGCCAAATTTCTTTCAAAATTATTTGGGACCCCAGTTGCAAGAAAGAACACTTGCATCATAAACCAGCAGAAAATGTGGATTTGCTATTCCAAAGGCCCTCTTAATCAGTCAGTACATGGCTAACCCGCCACGGAGGTTAGGAAGTATGTGCAATCCAAGAAAGTAGGGTGGAGTCCACTGAGAAGAAATTGTTAGTTGCTCAAAAGTGCAGCTTATGCCAATTCAAGAGGGAAAAAATAGAATAATTTCCAAAAAAAGAGGGAGTATAAGTGAAAGTCCCAGTTTGTGCTTAAATCTATTTACGTGGGATTTTTCATTGCAGCATGTACTGTTGCCTTCTCGGGGTAAGCAGTGATCACCATAGCAATCTTCACATCACATGAGTCCTCTGGAAACACCATTTAATAACATGTGGCATGCATTAACCCTGCAATGCACAGTACCATCCTCTAGACAGCTTCACATCACTGTCTGACAGGATTTTTCTTTTGTTATTTTTAGTATTTCCTTCAGAGCAGATAATTGTTTCTCTCAGAGACAGTATTAAGGGGTGTCAGGTGCAGCCCCCTAAATCCCTACAGAAGGGTCCTTCTCTACACAAATCTCCATGTTCACTCATAGGTAGGGACTCAGATTCCACTGCAGCACCATTCCACTTTCCTCTGGACTCCGTGGAAGGTGATCTGTGTGTCTGGTGTCTATGCAGGAGAAGTGGAGGCCAGAGAGATTCACATTATTCTCCTTCCGGCCTAGCAGAGTGCGACAGGGTCTATCAGGCCTTTTCTTCCCACCGCCACCCCCGCCTGGACATTCCCAGAAACCCTCCCTGCTCAGGCTGGGCTACCAATAAGATTTGATTCTCCAGATATCTAGAAGGGCTTAGGGCTAGGAGACACTGATCAATCGGGAGCCAGAAGGCTAGTTAAGAAGACTTGCCTGCCCCTTCCCAGGGGCAGTGTGGGGTGAGACAAGAGAGAATTGCTCCTCCGTGGTAGTCCAGAACTGCTGGGCCAGACCTGCAGCTAAGCACTTGCCTTTGAAGTTTTGTTTGTTTATTTAAAGGTAAAGGCAGCCAATTTCTGATCTTTTTATTTTTATTTAACAGTATCAAGCCTGATGGTGAGCTTACTGTATGGGCCAAGCAGGCAACCAATACTTGCAGACCAAGGCAGAGAGTGCCTGCAGTACCAGGCTTGGCCAACATGAGTCACTATAGAGCAGCCTCATCTGTGAAAGAGTTTGCAAAGAAGAGGCACGCAGCCTGAACTACCTCCAGGGTGGAGATTTCCAAGAGAAGGGTCATAGAACTTTTCGGAAGTACAGAGCCTCCATGTGGATACACAGGCCTGGTCTACACTGGGGTGGGGGGGATCGATCTAAGTTACATTACTTCAGTTACGTGAATAACATAGCTGAAGTTGACGTACTTAGATCTACTTCCCGTGATGTCTTCACTGCGGTAAGTTGGCGGCTGATGCTCTCCCGTCAACTCTGCCTGTGCCTCTTGCCCTGGTGGAGTACCGGAGTCGACGGAAGAGTGCTCGGCGGTTGATTTATTGCAACTAGACTAGACGCAATAAATTGACCCACACTGGATCGATCACTGCCCATCGATCCAGCGGGTAATGTAGACAAGCCCTTACATGGCCCTGGCCTCTTGCTACACCACTAAGATCTGTGGAGTTTGTGGTCTGCTCAAAGTGCTCCAACCTAATGGAACAATGTGGAAAAGTCTACATATCATAGAGTTTTCCTCCTCTGCACCCCATCCCATCACACAGGACAATCTTACTACTACTATCCTTATTTTAAACTTAATTTCTAACTTAGTTTTAATTCATCATAAAGAAATGTCCTTATCTCAAGTATCTGAGGGACATCAGAAATTCAGCGGCACAGAATATCACATTGTCTTTCTCAAATTCACCTGTCATGCCACTTGTTTTTTGTTGTGAACTTTCTGCAAAGTTCTATGTTTTTGGCCTCTAATGAACAAAGTGCTGCAGAAATTCCAGCTGTCTCCATATGGCTTGTTTCCTCAGCAGTATATTTGATTTTATATCGCTTATGTTTTCCCAAATCTCTACCCACTACCTCTCGATTCCCAACTTACCCAGCAATCCTTATGGGGGTGATGGAATAGAATGGTGTCATATTGCCTGATCCTTGCATAAACATTTATTTAAAATACCCATATACAATATTTTTAAAAACTAAATTTTTGATCTTAAACCTTCTTGTGGAACAGTCCAGACACTTATTCTTTAATTAAAGAACTAATTCTTTAATTAAAAAACTAATTTTGCAAGCTTTTATTTTTTTAGTATTAGCAAAATGTCCTAACAGTGTCCTTACTGTAGTCTTGAATGAAAGTAATCACTTTTCTGTACTTTTCCTATGACAAATTTATTCTTGCTATATGCTTTTATTGGCTGGTTCAGCTGGCACAACCTGACTGACAATGAGCCAGAAGATGTGAGTTTAGGGAAAACTCACGGCTCTCTCAACCATTGGCACAGTGGAAGATAAGTGCACAGCAGAAGTGATGAATTCAAGCACAGCCCTGGGCATTAATATTGCCTGTCTGCCAGCCAGCCAATGGGTACTGCTGACACTGGATGTAAAGGCAGATATTCACACCCTTGTAAATTAAAGGAAGGTGTTAACAATTAATTGGAGAAGAAAGATGAGGCAAAGTGTTACAGGTATTCTTCAATTGCTAGAGCAAGTGAGAGCTGTTATCTGATCCCCCTTTTAACAGGTGAAATGAGTTGCCTTACAAATTAAAATAACTCCTGATCCAATTTAAGAATTTTCTTAAAACAGAGCTGTTATTAGGAGGGAAGATTATGGAGTCACTGTGGACAAAATAAAGTAGCTAGATTATCATGATATGGGTGATATTTTATTGAGTGTTTATATCTGTGTAAAAAAATGTGAGTCTCAGACATCTGTAACTTCATGTGCTACTGTCACCTGGGACCCTACTCTTGAATCATGAGCCACTCCAGCAAAAAGTCTGTTAATCACCATTTTAATAATATCTGCTTTTTGCAAGTGTAATATGGTGCCACAGAAAATACCGACCCTGTTGGTATTGGGTGGCACAGTTATATCCCACCCCTATTCTTTCTTATCTTCGTTCTTCTCCTCTGCTAGCACTCACAATATGCTGTATGTATGGAATAAAAGCACTGGCCACCTTTCTGCAGTAAATATGACTCACTGTGTAACTATAATCTCTAGTGATACTAAACCATAACATTACTGGTCTTACATTCTATGATTCATTGCAGAGAAACATGAAGAAATGAAGTAGATAAAGTAATGAGGGCACGGGAGTCACCACACTTCAAAATTCTCAGACTTTATATTTTGTCATTGTGGTACCATGGTCAATAGACCTTTTCTAAAAATGTCTTGGCCTAAAGTCATTAATATAAATACCCTCAGCATGCAATTCAACCCTTCCAGAGACCCTAGCACTACTGAAGACCCATGTAAGACCTGCAAGACAAAACTGGGGCTTAAATGGTACACAAGACCCTGTGTTGGTCCTCTGTTCTGGGATATTCAACCCTGCATGAATAAAATATGTCCCCCTGAAAAAATTCTCAGTTAATTCTGAGGTATCACCTAATATAGAGTGTGAAACTGTATCATTAATTACAGCAAGGGAAGATATTTTGAACTAGTGATATTTTTATGTGTTAGAATCATAGAATGTAAGACCGGAAGGGAACAACAGACCTTCTAATCTGATCTCTCCTATATCACAGACCACCAACCCCCCCCAGCACCCGCACTAAACCCAACAACTGAAATTAGATCAAAGTATTACAGCTCGCAGCAGATTAGACTATTATAAGAACATAAGAATGGCTATACTGGGTCAGACCAAGGGTCCATCCAGCCCAGCATCCTGTCTGCTAATAGTGGCCAATGCCAGGTGCCCCAGAGGGAGTGAACCTAACAGGCAATGATCAAGTGATCTCTCTCCTGCCATCCAACTCCACCCTCTGACAAACAGGCTAGGGACACCATTCCTTACCAATACCCATTAGTGGACTTAACCTCCATGAATTTATCTAGTTCTCTTTTAAACCCTGTTATAGTCCTAGCCTTCACAACCTCCTCAGGCAAGGAATTCCACAGATTGACTGTGTGCTGTGTGAAGAAGAACTTCCTTTTATTTGTTTTAAACCTGCTGCCCATTAATTTCATAGAATCATAGAATATCAGGATTGGAAGGGACCTCAGGAGGTCATCTAGTCCAACCCCTGCTCAAAGCAGGACCAATCCCCAGATATTTACCCCAGTTCCCTAGATGGCCCCCTCAAAAATTGAACTCTCAACCCTGAGTTTAGCAGGCCAATGCTCAAACCCTGAGCTATCCCTCCCCTACTTCTTATATTAAGGGAACAAGTAAATAACTTTTCCTTATTCACTTTCTCCACACCACTCATGATTTTATATATCTCTATCATATCCCCCCTTAGTCTCCTCTTTTCCAAGCTGAAAAGTCCTAGCCTCTTTAATCTCTCCTCATATGGGACCCATTCCAAACCCCTAAACATTTTAGTTGTCCTTCTCTGAACCTTTTCTAATGCTACAAGCAGAGAGTAGGAGTGACTGAAGTGCACCAGTGCCCAAGGTCCCTGAAATGTCAGGGAAATGATCAAGTGTGATATACCCAGATAATTCTGACAAGTGACCCACACCCATAGCTGCAGAGGAGGGCAAAACCCCTCCAAAGTCACTGCCAATTTGACCTATCTATTCTCAATAAATAGATGCAAACTCAAAGGAATGTGATTTTGATGTGATCCATGGCAGCCTAAATCATCCAGAAACTACCAACAGTGTTGTGGACACAGCCCTTTGTGAAAACTGTGGGAATTCTGTTTCTATAGATTCCAAATGGCTTCAACCAAGAATGAATCTGAGGATACACAAAGATAATAGTAATAATAATACTTGCTCTAATATAGCACTTTTCATCAGTGGATCTCAAGGAACTTTACAATCTTTAGTGAGATGGCAATCCATATTCAAATCCTTTCTCCAGCTCAGGTGGAGGAGTGACTTGAACCAGGGGTCTCCCACATCCCAGATGAGTGTCTTAACCACTAAGCTAAAAGTTATAAGGGAGGGCCTCCTCTCTGGGGCTGGTCTGTGCAAGTTCACCTATAAATGCCTAATCCAGTAGGTGAACTCTGAGGACACTTACTAGCTCTGGCCCGACAGGGAAGTTAGGCAGAGGAACACCTATCTTCTCCCAGTTCATGAATCATCCCAGGGCTTAGGCATCTAGATGCCTGGCATGGATAGCAATGGATGTGTCCAGAAGCAGTAACATAGACACTTTTCAGCAAAAAATGTAGGTGCCAAGTGATTTTTAGCCACCTACAGGGTTTGGCAGCAGCTGAATGGGGGTTTGTGAATCCCAGTGGCAATGATACTGGGATTTAGGCACCTAGAATGGCAGTTAGATGCCTAAATCCTTTTGTGATTCTAGTCCAGAAAGGCTAAGTGACTTGCCCAGTGTCATGCAGGAAGTCTGCGGAGGAGTGTGGAATTGAACCACAACCTTCATAGATGAAGGAGACACCTGGAAAAGAACCAAGACTTGCACTGACACTGTGAAATGCAAAACAACGATAATGCTAGGTGAAGGGCTAGTGTGATTACTAATAACAATGTATTAACTTATTTACCTATTTAAACAAGAAGACGACTTTTAAATTGTCAGGAAATATCAAGCTGTGCACTAGTCAGCCTACGTAGCATTGTAATCCCATTACTGTTACCCTCATTCCACCCCCCCCCTTTCTTTGGATTATTTGCTATAGTCCCTTGTTGTATCTTGTCTTAAATTTGACCGAACTTCATGGCAGAGCCTCTGAGCATTCCTGCAGCACAAATGTACTGTAATGTAATGCCAGCAGATACATTTTCTTTGTATTATCTGTGCTTCAGCAATTGAATACCTCCACCACTCCTGTTACATATGTACTAGTAACTAGGGTAACCAGACAGCACTGCTTGCCTCAGGATAGTACTGGTTTTCAATAATCATCATAAGAGCAACAAAATCTATTGGGAGAGGGAGTTATATATATCACTCCATATTACCTAAGGAATATTCCAGGTCTAAAGTGTTTATACCAACATCTATACTAGTATCTGACAACATCTACACTAGTATCTCTCCCGTTGGCATAGAGCGTCTTCACCAGACGAGCTGCAGCAGCGCAGTTACATCAGTACAGTTGTGCTGCTACAGCGCTGTACGTGTAGACATGCCCTAAGTGTCAGACAGGGTGCAAGAAGTGGACAAAACAGACAAATGGGTTGAAGGAGGATGGGACGATAATGTAACAAAATGAAAAGAGTTTAATGGAACAATGGAAGTCTTGGTTGTCCAATTGCCTCACAGGGGTGATTTATAGAGGGATTTAGAGGAGGACTTTGACTTTTCATCTGTGACTATCAGACACTCTAGACTGGGTTTTCTTAAAAAAACACCTCCTCCCTTTCCTAAATAGAGCCTAGATATGCTACTGCATTCAGCAGAGCATCCCAGGCAAACACAGGGAATGCTTAAAGCAGGTTTGCTTTTGGTTCTTTGGAGAGGAGGGGGAAAGCCCACCTTCCAAATTAAATGTGAATTCAATTTGAATCAAGAAGTTTGGGTGACACAATGTGTCCATAGTTTTAAAAGGTTTCCAGGAAGAATAGTGGTGTTCAGAACTATATACATTTGATAGGAGAGGGATCAGATATGTAGGCAAGCTATTTAACTGGTTGGGAAATAAAGGCCCTGTCCAGCTCCCATAGAGTCACAGAAACTTTTCATGGACTTCAGTGGGAGTTGTATCAGGCCTGAAGTCTATCTCACAGGAGAACAAGAAAATAGATTCTGTGTCCAGAGGCAGGAGTTCTTCCAGGAAGTATCAAAGAAGACATGGACAGAGGAACATGTACAGTAAGATCAAAGACATTTTCTCTAGCATCACTGACCACAGGAACCAAAATGAATATGACACACAATTTTGACGTGCATAGGTCTCACTGTACAGGATAATCAGCCAAGAGACTCAAGTTATTTAATAATGTGTATTTAAAATCCACTAATGTGGTTGAAAATGAACGGAGAGGAGGAAAATAAGTGGATCTTCTCCAAATATATTTTCAAATACACAACAAAGTTAAAAGTGGTAAGAATTTTAAAACTAAGCTATTTGTGATATCTTTGAGAAGTGGGAAATGACAAGTAAGTTTTTGTGGTAAGGAGTTTATTTTAATGAAATAGCAGTGAAAGAAATGACACAGTGGAACCATTTTGTGTGGTCCTGTTCATATTTCCATTGGATAGACAGAGTGCTGAGTCCACCATAAGCTTTGATTGACAGCCAAATCTGACCAAATATGATTTTAAGCTAAAATATTTATTCAAAAAATTGTTTATTATTTAAATTTCAAAACAAGCATAGCATTCAGACTAAGAACTAAGCTCTCGCCAAATTTTATAGAATATATCCTTACTATGGTTGTAGATTAAGTCTAACTCTAAACATTTTCTCAATGTACTATGTTGAGAAAACAGTTTTATGTTTTTAAATTTTATTTCTTAAAAAATACTAGCACCCATCCCTCAAAAGGTTGCTATTTAGGGGCAAAGCTGTACATTTTACCAAGATGCTGAATACTTTAAGAACTGAAACCTATAAATATGTACATAATATATTCAGCCTGATTCTTCTCTCACTAGTTTTACAGTGGTGCAGCTCCATTGATTTCAGTGGAATTACTCCTGATTTACACCAGCATGAGAAAAGAATTAGGCCCTAAGGCAGGCAAATGCAAGCTGCTGCATCTGGGGAAAAGAATCCAAATGTAGAAGCCCCGGCATAGGCATCCGGCCCTTCAACTTCTGAAGATTATTGCATGTGGCTCGGAGGGTCCGTAAGTTTGGCCACCCCTGTTACAGTGTTTCTTTATGTGTGTCTGGCAAGACCATGCATACTTTTGTTCAATTCTGAGCATCTCAACATTAGGAAGATATGGTGAAACTGGGGAGAATTAGTGAAAAAGTAGAAAATTTTTAAAAAGTTTCTGTAGGAAGGAAGCTTAAATATGCGCAGCTAAATACGAACACTTGTACTGGAAGATTAGTGGGCTTGGCTAAAAGATGACTAATAGCTGCCTATGAGTATTTGTAAACACCAAGGTCTCGTTTGCAGTTCAAGCCGCAGTCCCACACCGGAGGTGGTACAGAGGGACAAAACCCAGCAAGTGCTCACAGAGAGGGCAGCCACTTAGGGTGACCAGACAGCAAGTGTTAAAAATCGGGACAGGGGTGGGGGGGTAATAGGAGCCTATATAAGAAAAAGCCCCAAATATCGGGACTGTCCCTATAAAATCAGAACATCTGGTCACCCTACAGCCACTACACCAGTGTGCTTTTTGCAGTGCATGGTCCTTCAAAGAGGGCCACCTCAGAAGGCTGGTGTGTAAAGAAGTAGAACCATGGCCTTCCTCCCTTTACATCTGGATTATTCAAGGTGCTGAATAACTTCTGGAAGTGCTGAGTGCCTTCAATTTACATTGGCTTCAATAGGAATTGAGGGCACTCAGTCTCTCCAGGAGTTGCTCAGCACCTTGCAGAATCAAGCCCTTGGGTCTTGTCCATATGAACACCTAATCTGTGGCAAGCTGGGGTGTAAATCTATGTCACGCTATCCTGCTGCTCACTAAGTGTCAGTGTGGATCCTGATGCCACACTGTAACAGCTCCCTATTATGCTTTGATCTACCCCACTTTAAAACTGAAGTAGATCAAGAGCGCACTGGGGAACTGTTAGTGTGCAGCAGGCTAGTCTGGGGTAGTTTTACTGTTCACGTAGACAAGCCCTTAGAGAAGGTAGTGCCACTGTGGGGTCATTTCTTTCCTGTCCTAAGTGCGCAGACTGAAATTGTACGGGCCTTTCTGCGTGGATCCAAAGAGTGGAGAGCATAATTTTACCTTAAGGAGGAAGAGGAAATGTTTATGGTTTTGGCCATTAGGATCTACAAGATAAAATTAAGAAAAGGTACATTTAGGCTGAATGTTAGGAACAATTTCTTAATGGTGAGACCTATGACCTGTGGAATAATTTTGAAAGGGAAACAATAGTTGAAGCCCACTGCCTGAAATATTTGAGTCTGGTCTGAGCAATATACAGGAGAATATACTCTAGTGAATAATTCTGCACTGGTAGGTATATGCACTGGATGACTCAATAATCCTCCGTATCTCTAACTTCCATGATTCTTTGTCACAGAAGCTGTGACCTAGCCATAAACACTATCATATGCGTGATATTGTACCTCTGGAAACATGCCCAAAAGAATACAAGGGTAGGGTTGAAGACATTTGAAATATTTGATTTTGTGGAGTAATTTCCAATATTAGAAGTTCCCCATTAGAGGGTAAGGGTCCTATCCTGCTCCACTGGACTGAATGGGCACTTGCCACTGACTTGAGTGAGAGCAGGATTGTACCCTGAAGATGCTATATAGAGAAAGCAATACACATCATGCTCTGGGTGGAATGTTTCTTAGATTTGAAAATACTTTTAAAAATTAAAAAAATCCTATGCTACATATCACTTGTTAAAAATCAAATACTTCAAGATTTAACTTTTCAGTGTTCGGTAGTTTTTAGATGTACTTTAATTTTAATCTATTGAATGCGATTGTAAAAGCATTGAGGCCAGATCCTCAATTGGTGTAAATCGGTGTAGCTCTAGTGAATTCACAGTTGTCCTGTCATTGAATTTGCACAGCAGCAGAAGTGAATTTTCAACATGCAGTGCAGATAACTGCATGATATTCACAGTATGAATTTATGTACAGTGCCAAGTGTTTATGTTTTCTAGCATAATGTATGTATGTTTTTAGTGTGTGTATTTCAGATCCACGTCTTAGCTTTTAATGAATATATTTTCTATAGCATTGCATTCTGTAGGCTCTATGTGCTCTCACATATAAAAAATGGCTGGGATTTTCAAAGCCAATATCCTTAACAGTACTTCAGATCTTTATGAAAAATTCATATGAATGTAGTTTACTTTTTACTTGTGAGGGCTCCTCAGGGCTTAAATTGAAAAAGAGCAAGGTGGGCGAAATACAACTGTTCCGTTTAAGTGGAATACACACACGAACAGAACAGAAGGGAGAATTCTTTCTGTTAAATGATTGCTAATCAAGACCCTAGATTATTACTTTTTCACAAGTTCACTGGTTGTCCTGGAATATGTTATTAAATGTTGTTTCAAGAGGTGGGTAGAAAGAGGTGGGTGGAATGGATATCAAATTATTTTATAGGCTGCTTACTCATCCACTGCTTGTAGGTTGAAAATGAGATCAAACCCCAGTACAGTATATGTGTTTCAGAGAATATTGAAATGAAATAACTATCCACTACATATTTTGTTTGGACAGAATCTGCATTCTATTTTTTGTACTACAGCTCTAATATAGCCAATAATATAGCCTCAAACAACTCTGTACTCAAGAAAACCAGGTAACTCCTTTCTTTAAACATTTTCTGTAGACTTAGTTATCCTGCAATTAAAGAAATGTTTGTTTTTCATTATAAAACCCATTTTGAGGGGTTTTCAGAGGTTTTGAGGCGGTTCAGATAATTGAATTTACATTTTCTTGAAATGTTACAGTTAAACCATTTTCTCTGGTTCTACTTAAAGTATCAAAGAATGCCATTTTCCTGTTTCAAATACTTTTTGATTTCACTCAATAAACATGAATATTTAAAAATACTAAAATTTCTGTTTGCCATAAATGTGATCTGACATGTTTTTCTATTTAAATTTCTGTGTAAAAATAAAGTAAAACTCAGTTTTTAATATTAACAAGTACAGAACAGTCTCAGAGTATCTAGAGAATACTACACATTGACATGTTATTCTTGCTCAGATTCTAATAGCACTTAATAAAGCCAGAAACCTAGATTAAATTCTCAGTTAAAATTATGTTAAACCAAGAATACTATTAATGATGATGATGATGACTGTAGCACCTAGGAACCCCAGTCATGGACAAGGACTTCACTGTGCTAGGAGCTGTACAAACACAGAACCAAAAGATGGTCCTGACCCAAAGAGCTTACAACCTAATATGATGAGACAAGAGATGACAGATGGATACAGACATATTGGGGAGTACAAGGAAACAATGAGACAGTATTGTCTAAACAGAAAATATGGACACAGGGGGAGGAAACGGGTAATACACACAGCAAGAGTGAACAATGTGATGGCAGCAAACCTCATGTTAGTTCCATGATTTATTTTCTTTCTTTTTCTTTGTTCTTTTTTGGAGGGAGGGAATACTTAGGAGGGGATCAGCTAAATCAGGGCTTCTCAAACTGGGAGTTGTGACCCCTCAAGGGGTCACATGGTTATTACATTGGGGTCGCAAACTCTCAGCCTGCACTCCAAACTCTGCTTTGCCTCTGGCATTTACAATAGTGTTCAATATAAAAAAAGTTTTTAATTTATAAGGGAGGGGTCACACTGTATGCTTTCTGTGTGAAAGGGATCACCAATACAAAGGTTTGAGAACCACTGAGCTAAATGGAAAGAAAAAGGAAGGGATGAGGGAGACAAGGGTAGGGGAGGAGAGGGGCAGGTGTGGAGTAAAGCTGGGGTGAAAAGACTGTGAGGGAGGGGGAAAGTTGGAGCAAATGGCCAATCAGCACAGGGCTGAGAAAGTTTGGACTGGAATTTCCAGAGTCCAAAGGTACCAGCTTTGGCTGCTTCTGATGGAGTCTCTGTCTGACTGCTCTCCTGCAGTTTGCCTGTAAGATCATAGCCCGGGATGGCGAGGAGGCAGTCTAGGTTATAGTGTCCCTAGATTGGGGAGTCTCTCCTACATAGTTCTGGGTCCAAGGGGTTCCTGGGAGGAGGGGTGGCCCCAGTGAAAGGCCTAAACACCATTCAAGTCTCATTTGAGACTTCAGAATAAGGCTTACATGGTGCATAGGCCTTCTGCTCTCACTTTAGACAGGGATGAATTTCAGCCTGTGAGTTTAATGAGTATTAGAACCCAGATTTCCAGAGATGAAATGTATTGACCCTTCATGCCCCATGGCATATGTATGGAATTTGCTCCTTATGGAATTTTGTATAGTAAAATGTGCTTTAGAGTGAGATATTCAAAAAGTGCTCAGTGCTGGCCTAACTCTGCTCCCATTTTCATCAGTGGGAATTCTACTACTGACTTCACTGGGAGCAGAGTTAGGTGATGTTTAGCGCTTTTGAAAATGCCATCCTTACTCTCTTTTATCATATGTAATTCTGTCTGGATTTGTGTCCTGTCTTTGATAGGGTTAACAACATTCAATATTAGCACCATTTGCACTGCTTGGATGTTTTTGCTTATATAAAAACATGTTACAGTTATGCACTTCCTGACTGGCTGCTCAGATTGTTCATTCTTCATAGGTATGAAGAAAAGAGAAAATCTGTTACAGTAATTGTTAGGCTGATTCTTAAGGCAGCTTCTTGAAATGTCAAATGCTACAGCAAGCATGTCAGGCAAAGAATTACTTACATTACTTTATGAAAGAGAGTGTTTAACGAGGCTTTATAAAAACACCTTACAGATCTAAATAGGTATTTTTTTAAGTATTCCACCACAACAGTGGACCACCCAATAACAGTGATTGGAAGCCTCAGCAGACCCATCCTTAAAGGGCTAAGTATATACCCTTAATTTTATAGAGAGTTTAACTGTATTTTAGGTTATTACCTCATGCTCCAGAAAACACCTCAGTATTTAATAAAAATGAGGGTAGAACACTGATGTAGTTAAAGCATTTAGCAAAATCATAAAATAACTATGCTTCACTATAAGTGAGTGTTTAGAGTTCATTAGCCTTTAACATGTACTCTGTTATGTTATAGTATTTCATAACTGTTCACAGAATCAATACTTAATATTCATTTATATATATTGACAAAACATGAGAATGTGAGTCCAAAGGTTGTAACTCTACCAGCCATGAATTGACTGAGTAAGTTAGGCTCCTGAAGCACAGCATCATGCTCTACTTCATCTTACTTCCATTCATTCTGGAGTGCCCAAGCCCTCACTCAGGCAAAAGTGATGATGGAAGCCTTATTCCAGGAGTTCTCAAACTGGGGTTCATGACCCCTCAGGGGGTTACGAGGTTATTACCTGGAGGATCATGAGCTGTCAGCCTCCACCCCAAACCCTGCTTCACCTCCAACATTTATAATAGTGTTAAATATAAAAAAAAGTGTTTTTAATTTATAAGGGGGGGTCGCACTTAGAGACTTGCTGTGTGAAAGGGGTCACCACTACAAAAATTTGAGAACCACTGCCTTATTCCTTCCATGCTTAGTCACTCAGTTACCCGGGTATAACTCCAGAGTGACTCCAATGATTTCAAAGGAGTTTGGGGAGTTTTACTTGAGTAATGTCTGAGTAAGAGATTGGACTGTAGGAATTCAGGAGACGTATTTAAAAGTAAAATAGATTATCTCCAAAGTTAATTAGGACACCAAAGCAAGACAGGAGCAGCAAATAGTGACCCTCTTTTCCAGAGTTAGGGTTGGGACTAGATTCACAAGGAGAACTTTGGCATCTAACTGCCAGTGTAGGTGCCTAAGGCTGACATTTAGGTGCCACTGGCATTCACAAAACCACCACTCACCTGCTGCTTAATACAGTCACTTATAGTCCCTAGGCCCCTAAGTTTCCACAAGTAAAGTCCTGTAGGTCCCTAAACATCTGCTGGTGGGTATGTACAAATCTCCCTAAATCCTGACACTGCCAAGCAGCTTGGTGACCAACTCCCAGTGGGATTCACAAACTAGACATTCCTCTACCTGCCGGACCTGATCCAGTAGGCATGATCAGAACAGGGACTTGCTCCCAGGACTCCCATCTCCAAGGTGATTACCTAACTACTCAGCTACGTGAGGGTATTCTGTGGTCGGTTTCTCTCACTCTCTGCTGTTGAAGCTGTTCCATTGTGTATGGAATACTTAGTCATTGGGCCAGAAAGAGCATGAGAATGGCTCTATAACCAGTGGTTAATGCACTCACCTGGAAAGTAGAAGACCTTAGTTCAAGCCCCTGCTCTAAATCCATCAGAGTGGGGATTTGAATGTATGTTTCCCACATCATGTATGAGGGCCTTAACCACTAGGCTATTGATTATAAAGGGGGAAGGCACCTCCTCCTGGCTGTCTATTTTTGTGGGTTAGGTGTTCTCCAAGTTCAGACACCTTTGGGAGAACTTAGTTAAACTTACTTTTATATTAAGCTGTGCTTGCTTCCACATCAGTATCAAGATGTGGCCTCTTGGATACTAGCTCAAAGTGACAGTATATTTTCCTTCAGACCACCCCGTCCCATTCCCACGGCCAATTAAACAAAAGACTCCAACTCTCCATTGCTCCTTCCAAGATGCTCTTTTATGGTTGAATTTGACTTGCTCTTTAATGAGGATATCCAAAAAGTCTCTAGGGTTCCTTAAGGTCCACAGCATTGGGTTCTGACTCTTATTCATCTTTGTTGCTTACAGGACATGGTGTGTTTGTGCTGGCATTAATAGGCATTATCTATAACCCAGTTCTACCATCCAGACTCACAGCAAATTGTGCCATACCCTGTAACTAGTCCAATTTACTTCATGACATGTTAGTAAAAATGCCTGAGCCTTTTCTACACTGTATATTTAGGACTGACACAGCTGCACCATAGCTGGCTGTGGCTTTAAAACTGATCCTAATTTTTTGAGTGTTGACTCACCTTTATAGTGAGAACTTGATTCTCTCTTAAATTAGATCAGGTTGAGATTATTTGCTGCCACTCATGTGGTGATTAATAGGTAGCTCTCCATGGTGTTCCAGTTTCTTCAGTCACTGATTTACTACATATTGAAATGCTCATGCATTTTACAAGTAGATTTTGGCATTCCAGATACTTGTCTGCTCACAGTCTCTAGCCTACAAATTGACCTCAAGCCCAAATTCTGCTGCTTCAGGTGCTCCCTCTAAAGTTTCACTTCATAGATGTGTCCATGCTGTAACTCAGAAAAGTATCCTGACAATCACACCTGGCCTGAAAGAAAGCAAAACATCCCTTCTTAAAAATCCTAGTGTATTAGTAGACTAGCAAGGAACTAGTATCATATGATGGGCCATTTAACAGGTCTTTCCCTCCCCACACATGTCCTCAAAAAGGAGGTGATATACTGAGTGAAGAAAATAGAAAGAGAAGTAGAACTTTATAGGAAGAGATCCTTGCCCAGATGCAAGACTTACTTAACTTTTAAATCCCTCATTATTAACCTGTTTTTTTTCTGGGTCACAGAGCAGACTAATTCTCAGATTAAGCAGAATGTTGCCTGGACATTAACTACTTTGTTAAATCAGATATCTATCTTAGTACTAGGCATAGTGCCTCTCATTTGGTTATGCTGCCACTATTCAGTATCCAGAACTAAGACGGCTAGTATGAATGTTTGGTCTGTTCTTCTAGAGTTGTTTGAAGACTGGTTGTGCTTTAATCTTCAGAACTAAATGCTATAATTTAGAACCCTAGGAGAATATTGGAAAGAGAAAAGTTTAATATTAGATACTTTAGTGTTGGATAACGTACTGGGTACTTCTGAAAAGGGACAAAAATCTGTATATGGTGGAAGGAATTAGAAAAAATGCTATCAGTAACAAAGTTGATAAAATATATTACTTTTCTGATAGATAAAATAAATACTAGTGAAATGTTCAGTCTGAATTTTAAGAGCAAACACTGAAGTGTGGTTTTCTTCAGTACAGTGATTTTGCTGTTTTATAGATGTTGGATCCTGCAGTCAATGGGAGCTTTGTCCATGTAAAGACTGCATTTGCAGGATCAGGCCTGTTATGAAAGCGATATTGGGTACTAAATTTGGCTGGAAACATCTGTTCAACCAGGCCAAAGAAAAACCAGTTTGTCCCTTCACTTTTCACTATGTTATCAGCAAAGCTGTATTTTAATAAAGTATTCACACTGATACCAAAGTAATGCATGCTGTTGCATTAAATTATATTTCATTGTATTATTAAAAATAACAAATTGGTTTTAATCAATCAGATTGAATAAATGGCTGAACATTACACAGACAAAAATTTAAACAGAAAAGCAAGCAAAACATCTCAGGCATTCATGGAGACAGAGTTTCTTCCTTCATACTAGCACCAGATTTTCAAAAACTGGCCTCTGGTTAGGAACGTGCAAGTGCAGTTTTATACTTCTAATTATTTGTGGGTTTAATTAAAGTCCCTTGGCATGTAACTACTTTTAGTTGCACTCAGGTACTGAGGCGTCCAAGTGGAGTTAATTATTCCTGAAAAGTTGTCTGTGCGCCCAGTTAAAGCTGGACTGGAAATGTTGCCTGATATCTGAATTACCTAATATTGTATCAAAATCTATTGAATACTATCTCTGCACTTTGTAAGTTAATACTTAAAGTACTGTGGCTGCGAATCCAGTGGAGGCAGGATTAGTAGAAATGGAGAGATATTGTTTCCAGATCGGACATTAGTTTTGTGCTTCCCTGTGGAAATGCTGATACTGAGCAAACATCTAGTGTGAAAAAAAATCCAAACCTATTCATTTTATCCTATTTCTTCACATAAAGGATTGTTAACCTCATTACTTAAGCATAACACCAATTTGTGGTAGGAGAAATTGAAGTGCTACTCTCTGATACATTCTAAGCATGTCTTAGAAATTGACAGCAAGAAAGCAACTGTTGATTGAGGGTAAGGACTTTAAAGCTGAAGGTGGTGGTGAAGATGACTTTTCAACTATATTAATCTCTTCTCCTGGAACTTTGAATATTGATAGCCAGGTTCCTAACACTCCCCATCTCAGTATTCTGCATATTGGTATCCACCATAAGGACCCCTTCCTCTGTTATGCTTGGATGACAAGTATCAGAGCCATTAAACTGTATGAACTTACTTAAGAGTATGTGTGGGCACCACACTTTAGGAAAGATATGGACAAATTGGAGAGTCCAGAAAAGAGCAGCAAAAATATAAAAGATTGAGAAAACATGACCTATGAGGAAAGGTTAAAAAAAAACTCTTGAGAAAAGATGACTGGGGGGGCGGACCTGGTAACAGTTACACTAACAAATACGTTAAGGGCAGTTACAAAGAGGACAATGATCAATTGTTCTCTATGTCCAACAAGGCTAAAACAAGAAGTAATCTGCAGCAAGGAAGATTGAGACTAGAAAGTATCTCCTAATATCTAACTATAAGGATAGTTAAGTACTGGAATAAGTTAACAAGGGAGGTTGTGGAATCCCCATCATCGGATGTTTTTAAGAACTGGTTAGATAAACATCTGTCAGGGATGGTCTAGGTATACTTTGTCCTGCCTCAGAATGGGAGGATGGACTAGATGACCACTCAAGGCCCTACCTTTCCATGATTATTTACATGGCACCACATATATGCAGGGTACTTTAGAGACAACTTTATTTAAAAAAAAAAAGATAGCTCTCTATCCAAGGAATTACAATCTGAAAGCCCAGTTTTACTCTCACTGGCATCAATGAGAGCTTAGAGTTGAGTCCAATGAGAGCTCTAAACTAGACATAGAACACATGGAATGCCAATAAGAAGAGTGAGGGATGGGGGATGGCACGATGTGGGTTCCAACAGTGAAAGACCATGAGATATGCTCTTTGTTACATAAGTATGCCTCTCATTAGTTCCTTTTACTGCGCTTGCTGCCACCGCCTGCACCGTTTTTATTTTTAAATATTCATTAAAATTTGCTAACAGAGTCTGAAAAGAGACAGGAGTGTATGGCACTCCTGTTATTCTTCTTCACACTTGATTAATACAATGAAATCTGCAGCTGGAACCCTTCCAATAGGCAATGCTTGTCTTTAGACAATCACTTTCAGGTATCCCCAATGTTTCCTGTACAATTTCATTTGACTTTAAAGACCAGTGTCATGGGGCACTCTACTCACCGCTAGGGGCACCTCCTTGTAGCCACGTCTGGGGTGACCCACCCTTCTGCGCTAACCCTGCCATCTATTTCTCATTCCCTGTGACTCAAGCTACTCTGTCTTCATGGTTTAGCCCACCAGCCAGATCACTATACTCTTTTGCTTCCGGGGTGGCTTCGGGTGAACACCCCATCACACCAGCCGCTACTAAGAACTGATTTTTGCTGATAGCTTTGAAGTACTCAGTAACACTTTTTATACTGCATTTTAAAATGGCTCTTATTTTTATTTAATAGTTTAGCAGTATTACATGGGCCCAATTGTCCTATCTGTTGGACAACACAAAGTATAGAAAAAAGTGGAATATGCTCTGATGCTTAATATAAGTGGGCAAATTATCCAAAAGCAAGAAGTCCTAGTATGCTGTCCCATGAGTAGGCAGTAATGCACAACAGCTGAGCACAAGTCATAATGGCTGAAATTCACCCAAGAGCAGGGAGCTATCTCAGGAGCTATGTATCACAAAAGGGCCTATCTGGAGGGCTTAGGTGGCATTTAAGAAGGGCATAGACCTTGTGTTGGTTCCCCTTTCATTCACTGTACACAGAAAAATGGGGAGTAATCTGGAAAAACAGGACATGGCTACAGTTTATAGGAAAGTGATATTCCAAAATACTAAACGGAGTTATTGTTCTTGCAGAACGGCTCTGTATCACTGACCCAGAGCACAGCTGATATAGCTTACCTAATAGGTGTTGCTGCAGTGTAGATTAAGACCACACATGGCAATCCAGGAAAACATGAAAAGTCAGTTCAAACCCAGCCATTGTTACACCTGTACATTAAATCAACAGGACTGAACATCTGAAGCCAATGATCTTCTAGCTTCCCCTTATAACACAACAGTTATGCAATTATTTATTATCAGTACACAAGTGTGTGGTTTACTGAAAGCGAAACACATTGGGGGAGCACAAATAAATATCAAAGGGAATACTCTCCTGATTTTATTATTCGTTTTCATAGTCAATTAAATACCCCTTTCTTTCCCATTAACAGAAGCTGCTTCAGAATTTCCACCGAAGAGGTCCAGCTTCCCATGGAGTGAACAGGTCTTGAGTATAATTTAGAAGTCTGGTCATAGGCTACCAAGCTCCACCACATCTGAACATGAGCTCCTAGTGCAATGCTGTGGTCAAAAGGGCAATGTGACCCTTGGATGTATAAACACGGAATACTGAGTAGGGAGGTTATATTAACTCTGTATTTGGCTCTCATGTGACCACTGCTGGAATACTGTGTCCAGTTTTGCTATCCACACTTCAAGAAGAATGTTGAAAAATGTGAAAGGGTTCAGAGAAGAGGAAAGAGAATGATTAAAGAATTGGAAAACATGCCTTATAGTGACAAACTCAATGAGTTCAATCTGTTTAGCTTATCAAAGAGAAGGTTGAGGAGTGACTTCATCATAGTCTATAAGTACCTACCTGAGTAACAGAACCATGGTAATAGTGAGCCCCTCAATCTAAAACTAGAAATAAGGCACCTTTTTTAAGAGTAGTTAACCACTGGAACAATTTTCCAAGGCCTGTAGTGGATTCTCCATCACTGGCATTTTTTAAATCAAGACTGGCTGTTTTTCTAAAATATATGTTGTAGTTTGAACAGAAATTAATTCAGGAAAGACCTATGGCCTCTGTTATGCAGAAGGTCTGACTGGATGATCAAAATGGTACCTTCTGGCTTTATACTCTATGAATTTATAATCGGAATCCTGCTCATTAGTAGAAGAGAATCTGAACCATGAACATTGGCGCTAGACCTGAACCCCCTCTGCAAGGTTTCAGAGGGTGTGGCTCCATTGTTCAAGTCTATTCATGATCATTAAAAGTTATCATAAAACAGCTTTCAGTTTAGAGTTTCTAATAGAAAAGCAAAGCTTCAAGTTGTTGGTGAAGAAGTAGTGCAATCTACAGGAAAAGAGGGATTAACGGAAAAATGCAAGTAAAATCATTTAAATTGGAAAAAAAAACCAAAAAAATCAACGTTAACTGCTATTTCCTCCTCTCCTGGCCACATTCAATATGAGAAAAAAAGTAATTACCAAAGATAACATTTAACAATTTAACTTTTAACAGGATGACATTTATCAAGAGCCATATATTATAATGGCATTAAGCCATTCCAAGGGTGTTTTACTGGTTCATGTATATATTACTCAAGTGGCTGAGGGCACTTGGTTTCATGGTGCATCCAAAGTACGTATTAACAGGGTACCACAAAGGAGTATCTTAAAGCTACATTTACTGAGTCACTTAATCTACTTTTTGGAGAACAAAAGATCAAGCATATTCTTGTTAAATCATATGTGATATCTTGTCACACAGACCACTTGATATGTATTTTGATGGCCATGGCCCCCAGTTCAGGAAAGCATTTAAGCACATGCTTAAGTCCATCCCTATTCAGCAGAGCACTTAAACACAAGCATGTGCTTAAGTGCATTGGTGTATTGAGATGACCTGCTGAATTGAGGCCTAAAAGATTCATAACTTAACATCAGAGAGGACAGTTCTGTGAGAGTAACATTGTTGTTTCCCATTCCTTAAATGACACTTTTCTCTATAAGGGATGATGTGGACCTAGCTAATTAATTTATCAGAATTCTTTCCAGAAGAATAATACCCAGAATATTTTCACATCTGTAGGAATGTTTCTGAATGGAATAATGAAATAAATAATAGTCATTCTTACCACTTACATAGAACTTAATATTTTCAAATAATTTCACAAATCCCCGTCCTCTAATTTGTATTAATAACAATGATGAATTCAGGTGTGGAGGGCTCTACACGAACAGATTTCTCTCTTTGGAGAATGAGGGTACCATTCCTCTTCCTCCCCATGCCTCCTCACTCCCCCAACTTTGTGGAGCCCCACAAAACTTACATGGAAAGCTTAATAGAGCCCAGGCTATAGTAACTTTTCCCCAGATTCAACACCTGGGAAGCCACAGCCAGAAGGGATCCCTGCCAACAGTGCTCCACTGAAGCCATATTTACAGAGAGCCAGGAGTACTGATAGTAAGGCTACGTCTTCACTACCCACCTGAATCGGCGAGTAGAAATCGATCTCTCGGGGATCGAATTATCGCGTCTCGTTGGGACGCGACAATCAATCCCCGAATCGACGCTTGTACTCCACCAGTGCAGGTAGGAGTAAGCGCCGTCGATGGGGGAGCCGCGGAGGTCGATTTGCCACCGTCCTCACAGCGGGGTAAGTCGGCTCGGATATGTCGAATTCAGCTAAACTATTCGCATAGCTGAATTTGCATATCTTAAATCGCCACACACACACACCCCCCGTAGTGAAGACGTAGACTATTAGTGTGTGTGTGCAGGGGAAGGAGGGAGGATATAGTGCCTCTTCACGGCTCCAATTTTTAATGGCTTTTCCACAGAAAGGGTCCAACCACTCCCACAAGATAACACTTGGGAGCAAACTCCAAGAGGGATTCCTTGTGGAATTTTTTACAAAATAAGCTTTTCATTCTGGAGAGGACAATCTGGCCAATAATAATAACACTAAGCATTTACACAGTCCTGAACATCTGACTATCTCAGATACTTCATAAGTATTAGGGTCAACATATTCATAAGGGAGTGCTAAAAGTTCAGTTCCTAAGTTCACATTTAGGCACCTAAATAAGTGGCCTGATTTTTAACAGAACTGAGCACGGAGCGCTCTAAGTTTGTTATTCCCACCACTGTGGTATTTAAGGTCATACTGCTGCTCCCACAAGAATAAAGTTTGCATAATATCCAAAAGGAGTATAAAATGAATGCAGTGTTTTCCCAGTAATTCTCAGTATGTGAGAGACAAAGTAGGTGAAGTAATATCTTTTACTGGACCAACTTCTGTTGGTGGAAGGTACAAGGTTTTGAGCTACACACTTGAAAGCTTGTAACTTCTACCAACAGAAGTTGGTCCAATAAAAGATTTTACCTCACCTACCTTGTCTCTCTCATAAAATAAATGTGATGTAGAGCTCCAGTAACAGATTGGCGCCTCATTGTGGTTTGTTTGTATGTTTGTTTGAAATGCTGTGGTGAAATTACTGGTCAGGAGGAAGTAGGGATAACCAGGATAAGAATAAGTGTTTAAACTGACAACCTTGCTTCAGAAGTGCCTGTAAAAACAATGACGGACAATTCACACTTCAGACAGCTGCAATCCTAAAAGCACTCTTGATCTCAAGAGTGGTGTGAGTTTGCATGTCAAAAGACAGCTTCCTGTGTGGGAAGAAGGGCAGGAAGAAGAGCTCTATCTGCCTTTAAAAATCCCACAGCTGTCTGTAGATAACCAAATGTGTGATGACAGACCTTCTGGAAAGTTTCAGATGCACTAATATCAAACATACCACTTACAGACAGAACTGTTTTTACATATGTTCTGGTCACATTCCTGTTGGCTCTCATGTGCATGAAATACCTCTGCAACAATTACTGAATTACTCTTGTTAGTGTCTTCCTTTCCAAGATTAGATAAATGCTGAAAGTAACAGAAGGAAAAGAAGATGACAACAAAATAAAAATAATATAATATAGTAGTTTCAATTTTTCACTGGGTTTGGAGCTGTGAAAGCTTGCTGCTTGCGCTTCCTGTTGTACCTCACTGACCAAGGCTTACACAGTACTGTAGTGAGGTGGGACAGGGAGGGTTTATACATCTAGAAAAATAAGGTTTAACAAGAACTATGAGAACTAAATGATGCTAAATGATAGGTAGGAGTGTCAATATAAAAGAAAAATATGCAAACACACATGATGCACTCGGAAGAGAATGGATCTATAGGTCAAAGCTAAAACGTAATAGGTTGGAAGTCAAGGAACTTAGAACATGATTTGTTAGATGTGCTGAGCATCCTCAACTCCAGCTGACATCCCTGGGAACTGAAAATCTGAAAAATCAGGCTTTTCAAACAGGAATGGTCACTCAAGTCTCTGGGTATGTCTACACTACGGGATTGTTGAGTCTGAACTTTTGATGAGCTTAAACTTAACCCAGACTTGATGTCTCTGTCTGAACTTTTAACCAAAGCTCTGACCTGCGAACTACTCATGACACCCCCCCTCCCCTTAAGTAGCCATCTCCCCCCCTTATCTCTTTTTGAATTTACATTTTAACCTGTTTTATCCTGTAGAATCTTGTTTGATTATGCATGACCATTATGATCTGTTAATCACTTTGTTTACTTCTGTGTATAAATATTGATGCTCACCCCTAATAAACTTGCCACACTTACTCTGAAGCTTTTCAAGCTAAGGATAGTGTGAGCCCGTTGATCAACGAATTGGTGTCTGGTCTCTGACAGATTGTGAGCCCCATACCAACTCCGCACGAACTCGGGTGCTGGAGAGGTGAGTGAGGACTTGCTTTTTTACCTAACAGGATTAATCCGAATTTATATAATTCGAATTTTGGAAACAGATTGTATAAAGTCAAATGTATGCGGCCACACTAAACACATTAATTCGGGGGTGTACCGGGGCTAGCGTCGATTTCTGGAACACTGCACTGTGGGTAGCTATTCCATAGCTATCCCATAGTTCCCGCAGTCTCCTCCATCCATTGGAATTCTGGATTCAGATCCCAATGCCTGATGGGACCAAAAATATTGTCACGGGTGGTTCTGGGTATATCCTCCCCCCTTTCCAGGGAAGCAACAGCAGACAACCGTTTCGCGCCTTTTTCCTGGGTGAATAGTGCAGACGCCATACCACGGCAAGCATGGAGCCCGCTCAGCTCAAGACAGCAGTCATGAACATTGTAAACACCTCGCGCGTTATCATGCAGTTTATGCTGAACCAGAACCTGCAAAACCAGGCGAGGAGGAGTAGGCTACGGCAGCGCGGCAGCGAGAGTGATGAGGATATGGACATGGAATTCTATGAAACCGCGGGACCCGGTGCTTTGGAGATTATGCTGTTAATGGGGCAGGTTATAGCCGTGGAACACCGATTCTGGGCCCAGGAAACAAGCACAGACTGGTGGGACCACATAGTGTTGCAGGTGTGGGACGATTCCCAGTGACTGCAAAACTTTCGCATGTGTAAGGGCACTTTCATGGAACTTTGTGACTTGCTTTCCCCTGCCCTGAAGCGCCAGAATACCAAGATGAGAGCAGCCCTCACAGTTGAGAAGCGAGTGGCAATAGCCCTGTGGAAGCTTGCAACGCCAGACAGCTACCGGTCAGTGGGGAATCAATTTGGAGTGGGCAAATCTACTGTGGGGGCTGCTGTGATGCAAGTAGCCAAAGCAATCACTGAGGTGCTGCTACGAAAGGTAGTAGGGGAAATGTGTAGGTCATAGTTGATAGCTTTGCTACGATGGGATTCCCTAACTGTGGTGGGGCGATAGATGGAACCCATATCCCTATCTTGGCACCGGAGCACCAGGGTACCCAGTACATAAACCGCAAGGGGTACTTTTCAATGGTGCTGCAAGCACTTGTGGATCACAAGGGACTTTTCACCAACATCAACGTGGGCTGGCCGGGAAGGGTTCATGACGCTCACGTCTTCAGGAACACTAATCTGTTTAAACGGCTGCAGCAAGGGACTTACTTCCCAGACCAGAAAATGACCGTTGGGGATGTTGAAATGCCAGTAGTTATTCTTGGGGCCCCAGCCTATCCCTTAATGCCATGGCTCATGAAGCCATACACAGGCAGCCTGGACAGGAGTCAGGAGCTGTTCAACTACAGGCTGAGCAAGTGCAGAATGGTAGTAGAATGTGCATTTGGCCATTTAAAAGGTCGCTGGCGATCATTATTGACTCGCTCAGACCTCAGCCAAACCAATATCCCCATTGTTATTTCTGCTTGCTGTGTGCTCCACAATCTCTGTGAAAGTAAGGGGGAGACCTTTATGGCAGGGTGGGAGGCTGAGGCAAATCGCCTGGCTGCTGATTATCCGCAGCCAGACACCAGGGCGATTAGAAGAGCACACCAGGAAGCACTGCGCATCAGAGAAGCTTTGAAAACCAGTTTCATGACTGGCCAGGCTACAGTGTGAAATTTCTATTTGTTTCTCCTTCATGAAAACCCGCCCCCTTATTGACTCATTCTCTCTAAGGAACCCACCCTCCCTCTTCCCCCAGCTTGCTTTCAAAGGAAATAAAGTTACTATCATTTAAAAATCATGTATTCTTTATTAATTGATTATAAAAAGAGGGAGAGAACCGACAAGATAATCTGGGTGAGGTTTGGGAGGAGGATGGGAGGGAAGTAAAAGGCCAGTGAAAAAATTCAATATAATGAAAGCCTTTTGGTTGGGCTGTCCACTGGGGTGGAGTGGGAGGGTGCACGGCGCCTCCCCCCCCCCCCGTGTTCTTACACGTCTGAGTGAGGAGGATATGGAACATGGTGAGGGGGGAGGGAGGTTATACAGCAGCTGCAGCAGCAGTCTGTTATCCTGCTGCCGTTCCTGAAGCTCCACCAGATGCCGGAGCATGTCTGTTTGCTCACGCAGCAGCCCCAGCGTTGCAGCCTGCCACCTCTCATCTCAAGCGTCCCTTATGACCTCACGTTCACTGGCATCTTTCCTAAATTTAGATACCGTGTCCTTCCACTCATTCAAATGAGCTCTTTCATTGCGGGTGCATTCCATTATTTCCGTGAACATCTTGTCTCGCATCCTCTTCCTCCACCACCTTATCTGAGATAGCCTTCGGGATGGAGGAGGGAGGCTTGAAAAATTTGCAGCTGCTGGAGGGAGGGTTGAAAAAAAGGAGAGAAGTTTTTTAAATGATACATTTTACAGAACAATGTTTATACTCTTTCATAGTGAACAACACTATTCACATTACATAGCACATGTGATTTCAGTACAAGGTCGCATTTTCTACCATAATATTGAGTGCCTGTGGCTTTGGTGTTAGAGATCACAGACACAGGTCCGGGCAACAGAATTCAGCTTGCATGCGGCCATGGTAAGCCATTGTCTTTCGGCTTCTGCGCCCTCCTTTCCCACATACCAAGCAAAGCCCGTTGACTGCTGCGGTTTTCCTGTTAACCTTCAGCAGCATCAAACAAACTAACCCCCCCCCCCCAATCCAATTCTCTGGGATGATCGCTTTATCCCTCCCCACACCGTGTGGCTGGTATCAGGGAAGATCCCTGCAGAAACCAAACTAACCCTTCCCACCCCTCCCGCCATGAGTTATCTGGGATGATCGCTGTACCCCTTCCCGCACCGCGTGGCTGGTAACAGGGAAGATCCCTGCTAGCCAAACGCAAAAAGCTCAGGGCCAATTCCCCCCCCCCCCCCCCCGCCATGCTTGGCTAACTGCAGGGAAGGATTTCTTTTCAGCCACAGGCAAACGGCCCAGTAGGAAGGGCCACCTCTGTCCCCTTAATTAAATTCGCATATTTCAACCAGGTTACCATGAGCGATATCACTGTCCTGAGGATTACACAGCGAGATAAAGAACGGATGTTGCTTGAATGCCAGCAAACACCGGGACCATACGCTGCCAGGCTTTGTAATGCAATGATACCAGATTACTTGCAAGCATGGCGTGGTCAAGTGTCCTACCATGGAGGACGGAATAAGGCTACACTGCCCAGAAACCTTGTGGCAAGGCTTTTGGAGTACCTCCAGGAGAGCTTCATGGAGGTGTCCCTAGAGGATTTCTGCTCCATCCCCAGACATGTTAACAGACTTTTCCAGTAGCTGTACTGGCCGCGAATGCATCCCAAGTCCTCAGGGCAAAGTAATCAGTAAAAAACGCTTGTTTTAAAAGCTAGTTTTATATTTTAAAAGGTAAACTCATGTGAGGTCCCTTCCATGGGGTCATGGTCTTGGATATTGGCTTGGGATGGTTGGGAGGGTACTTCAGTCAGGCTGAGAAAAAGATCCTAGCTGTTGGGGAGAATGGAGTGCTGGGTGCTCTCCGCAAGCTCGTCCTCCTCCTCCTCCTCCTCTTCCCCGTCCGCAGAATCCTCAGGTGTAGCTGATGAGATTATCCCCACCTCGGAATCCACGGTCACAGGTGGGGTAGTGGTGGCGCCCCCCCCTAGAATTGCATGCAGCTCGACATAGAAGCGGCATGTCCGCGGCTCTGACCCGGAGCGACCTTTTGCTTGCTTTGTTTTTTGATAGGCTTGTCTGAGCTCCTTGACTTTCACGCGGCACTGATCTGAGTCCCTATTGTGGCCTCTCTCCATCATGCCCTTGGAGATTTTTTCAAAAGTTTTGGCATTTCGTCTTTTAGAACGAAGTTCTGCTAGCACTGAATCCTCTCCCCATATAGCGATCAGATCCAGTACCTCCCATGCTGGTGCTCTTTTTCGATTCTCGGACTGCATGGTTACCTGTGCTGATGAGCTCTGTGTGGTCACCTGTGCTCTCCACGCTGGGCAAACAGGAAATGAAATTCAAATGTTTGCGGGGCTTTTCCTGTCTACCTGGCCAGTGCATCCGAGTTCAGATTGCTGTCCAGAGTGGTCACAATGGTGCACTGTGGGACAGCTCCCGGAGGCCAATATCATCGAATTGCGGCCACACTAACCCTAATTCGAAATGACAATATCGATTTTGGTGCTACTCCGCTTGTCAGGGTGGAGTACAGAAATCGATTTAAAGAGCCCTTTATTTTGAAATAAATGGCTTTGTTGTGTGGATGGGTGCAGGGTTAATTCGATTTAATGCTGCTAAATCCAAATTAAAGTCATAGTGTAGACCAGGCCTCTGAGGCACTGCAGTTGCCTTTCTTGCTACTGCAAGCTCCCACTTCCCCTCCAATCCCAGTCAACCCATCACATTCCCACCTTCCCGTTTCGCCTCTCCATTAGCACTGCTTTGAACTCTTGCTCTCTATCCCATCTTCCACACCTTGCTCCTGCAGCAACAGACATCTGAGAAGAGCCTCACTCTTATATTGGAACGCATTACCACGTGCACCTTCAGCCTTAGGGCAAGTACATCTGTGTGGGCAGAAACTATGGGTATGTCTACACTACGAGAGTAGTTCGATTGTACTTAAATCAAATATGTGGAATCGATATTACAATGTCGAACGTGTGTATCCACACTAAGGACAGTAATTCGACTTTGTGAATCCACACTAACGGGGCAAGCGTCGACACTGGAAGTGGTGCACTGTGGGCAGCTATCCCACAGTTCCCGCAGTCCCTGCTGCCCACTGGAATTCTGGGTTGAGCCCCCAGTGCCTGCTGGGGAAAAAAATGTGTCAAGGGTGGTTTTGGGTAACTGTCGTCATCCAACCGTCACTCCCGCCCTCCCTCCCTGAAAGCGCCGGTGGGCAATCAGTTCACGCACTTTTCTGGTGAGTGACAGTGCGGACGCCACAGCACTGCGAGCATGGAGCCCGCTGCGACCATCGCTGCAGTTATGGCCGTTGTCAACACCTCGCACCTTATCATCCACCTTTTCCAGAGGCAGATGCTGAGAAATCAGGCGAGGAGGCTACAGCAGCGCGGTGAGGACATGAAGTCTGAGAGTGGCACAGACCTCTCACAAAGCCCGCGCCGTGAACATCCTGGTGGCAATGGGTCATGCTGATGCTGTGGAACGGCGATTCTGGGCCCGGGAAACAAGCACGGACTGGTGGGACCACATAGTGCTGCGAAACTTTCGTTTCGCTGCAGGTCTGGGATGAATCACAGTGGCTGCGAAACTTTCGTATGCGGAAGGGAACTTTCCTGGAACTTTGTGAGTTGCTGTCCCCTGCCCTGAAGCGCAAGGACACCCGGATGCGAGCAGCCCTGACTGTCCAGAAGCGAGTGGCCATAGCCCTCTGGAAGCTTGCAATGCCAGACAGCTACCAGTCAGTCGCGAACCACTTTGGCGTGGGCAAATTTACCGTGGGGGTTGCTGTGATGCAAGTAGCCAATGCAATCGTTGAGCTACTGCTGTCAAAGGTAGTGACCCTTGGAAACATCCAGGTCATCATAGATGGCTTTGCCGCGATGGGATTCCCAAACTGCGGTGGGACTATAGATGGAACTCACATTCCTATTCTGGGACCGGACCATCAGGCCAGCCAGTACATTAACCGAAAGGGCTACTTTTCAATGGTGCTGCAAGCACTGGTGGACCATAGGGGACGTTTTACAAACATCAACGTAGGATGGCCAGGCAAGGTTCATGAATGACGCTCGTGTTTTCAGGAACTCTGGTCTGTTTAGACGGCTGCAGGAAGGTATTTACTTCCCGGACCAGAAAATAACTCTTGGGGATGTGGAGATGCCTATAGTGATCTTCGGGGACCCGGCCTACCCGCTAATGCCCTGGCTCATGAAGCCCTATACAGGCGCCCTGGACACTGAAAAAGAACTCTTCAACTACCGTCTGAGCAAGTGCAGAATGGTGGTGGAGTGTGCTTTTGGACGTCTCAAGGGGAGATGGAGAAGCTTACTGACTCGCTCTGTTCTCAGCGAAACCAATATCCCCATTGTTATTGCAGCTTGCTGTGTGCTCCACAATCTCTGTGAGAGCAAGGGGGAGACCTTTATGGCGGGGTGGGAGGTTGAGGCAAATAGCCTGGCTGCTGATTACGCCCAGCCAGACAGCCGTGCGATTAGAAGAGCCCAGCGGGATGCGCTGCACATCCGGGAGGCTTTGAAAGCTAGGTTCCTCAGTGAGCAGGGTAAACTGTGACTATTAAGTTCGTTTAAAGAGAAGCTGAACCTGCCCCCGTTTCTTTACCCACTTACTGTTGACTATCCTCTCCAGCAACATACCCATTCACCCCGTCCCCCCCTTCCAACACATGTTTAAAAACAAAATAAATGGAACTTTGTTAATGAACACCGTTTTCTTTATTACAGATTTTGCGGTAAAGTGTTGAAACTGGGACGCAGACTGTGGTGAGGAGCGGGCATAGTGATGGAAAGAACGCTTCTAAACTCGAGGAATGACAGGCTCCTGCTCCTAGAGAGGTCCGCAGTGGTGGATTGGTTGTTTCAACGGAGCCTGCCACCCCTCCTTTTCGGGACTCTGTGTGTGGGGGCTATATGACTTTGTGGCGGGAGAGGACGGCTTCAGATCCCCTGCTTCATGGCTCTATGATCCAGGATAAGGACCGCAGCATAAGATCTATATCCGCCGTGCCCCCCCACCCCCCGAGAACATGAAAACCACCTCCCAGACTGACCAGGGTGCCTAGTGACTGCAATGTGTGTGTGACCTTCTGCTGAACCTGCCCCCGTGTCTGTACCCTGGTAAAGGTGACTGTCCTCTCCAATTACCAGCCCCCTTCCCCCTCTTCAAACACACTCTCCCCTAAAAGAACATGATGGAAACAGTAATTAACAGAAACGTATCTTCTATTAGCAACTACACAGTTAGGGGATGAAACTGGGACGGGGGCTTGGGTGAGGCGGGAAGGAAAGGACATCAAATTTTTGGGAATGAGAGCCTTCTGGTACTTGAGCAATCTGCAGGGGTGGAGTGACAGTTTTCACAGCCCCTGCCGCCCCTCTTTCTTGGGACTTTGGGTGAAGGGGGTATGGGAGTTTGTGGCGGGGAGAGCGGTTAGAGAGAGACTGCAGCGGGGCTCTGTCCTCCTGCCTCCGGTCCTGCAGAACATCCACAAGGCGCCGGAGCGTGTCTGTTTGCTCCCTCATTAGTCCAAGCAGCGTTTGAGTCGCCTGCTGGTCTTCCTGCCGCCACCTCTCCTCCCGTTCGCTGTGTGCTCGCTGGTATTGCAACATGTTCTCCCTCCACTGGGTCTGCTGGGCCGCATCGGCTTGGGAGCAGCCCATAAGTTCTGAGAACATGTCGTCCCGTGTCCTTTTCTTTCTCCGCCTAATCTGCGCCAGCCTCTGCGAGGGGGATGCCAGGCTAGGTCGGGAGACAGTCGCAGCTGTGGGATGGGAAAAAGGGAGTGAATTCCTCACAAAGATAATTTTTTGTGAACAACGAACATAGTCTTTCTCTGTGAACAAGACCATGCACAGCACCTATCACATGCGCACTCAGGACAAGGTTGAATTTTTGGCCTTCGCATTCAGTGCCTGGGGTTTTGCAGTGGAGATCAGACAAGCGGAGCTGGACAGCGGAATTCGGGTAGAAGGCTGACATGGTAAGCCGTAGACTTTTGGCTGCTTAAAACTTAAATTAGAGCAGTGCCCTCCTTTCACGTTCAAAGCAATGCTCTGATCGTTGGGCAGTTCCTGCTGCCAGCAATCCGGCAAGCATGAACTCTGCCCCTGTCCCACCCCTTCGTGGCTGTCCCCGGGAAAGATCCCTGTATGCTGCCCCTCTCCTGCCTCCACCGCGTGGCGGTAAACCGCCGGTGACAGTTCTGTAAAGGAACAGGCAAGCAGTCCCAATAGTAACATTCCCCTAATTCTACGCAGGTTACCATGAGCGACATCACTCTGCTGAGAATTTCTGAGACCGAGAAAGAACGCATGCTGTGAGAAAGCCAGCAAAAACCAGGGCCGTATGCCGCCATGCTCTGCAAGGCAATGATCCCAGAGTAGCTGATGATAGCCTGGCGAGGAAAAGTTTCCTACCACAGAGGACACAATAAGGCCGCTCTCCCCAGGAACCTCATGCAAAGGCTTTCCAATTACCTCCAGGAGAGCTTCGTGGAGATGTCCCATGAGGATTTCAGCTCTATCCCCAGACATATAGACCTTCTTTTCCAGTAGCTGCACTGGCAAGGACTAAAAAGTAGAGCGCCTAGGGCAAACTAATCATGATAAACCGGACATTGTTAGATTCTTTTGCACTAGTTGCACTGCCAATGACTAAAACGTTAAGCGCCTAGGGCAAACAAATCATGAAAAACCCATTGTTAATATTCCTGTTCTGTTCAAAATAAATGTTTACATGTTTAAAACACTTACCGACTGATCCTTCCCCTGATTCAGGGTCTGGGTTAACGCCTGGGGATGGTTGGTAGGGGATCTCCGTGAGGGTGATGAAGAGATCCTGGCTGTCTGGGAAATCAGCGTTGTAAGCGCTGTTGACTGCCTTGTCCTCCTCCTCACCTTCCTCATCTTCCCTGTCCGCTAACATCTCCGAGGAAGCGACTGTCGACAATATCCCATCCTCAGAGTCCACGGTCAGTGGTGGGGTAGTGGTGGCGGCCGCACCTAGAATGGAATGCAGTGCCTTGTAGAAATGGCATGTCTGGGGCTGGGATCTGGAGCGTCCGTTTGACTCTTTGGTCTTCTGGTACGCTTGTCTCAGCTCCTTGGTTTTCACGCAGCACTGCATTGCATCCCGGCTGTATCCTCTCTCTGTCATGGCTTTTGAGATCTTCTCGTAGATCTTTGCATTCCATCTTTTCGATTGCAGCTCCAAAAGCATGGACTCATCGCCCCACACAGCGATCAGATCCAAGACTTCCCAATCAGTCCATGCTGGGGCCCTCTTTCTATTCTGAGATTGCGTGGTCACCTCTGCTGGAGAACTCTGCATCGTTGCCAGTGCTGCTGAGCTCGCCACGATGTCCAAACAGGAAATGAGATTCAAACTGCCCAGACAGGAAAAGGAATTCAAATTTTCCCAGGGCTTTTCCTGTGTGGTTGGTCAGAGCATCCGAGCTCGGACTGCTGTCCAGAGCGTCAACAGAGTGGTGCACTGTGGGATAGCTCCTGGAGCTATTAGCGTCGATTTCCATCCACACCTACCCTAATTCGACATGGCTATGTCGAATTTAGCGCTACTCCCCTCGTTGGGGAGGAGTACAGAAATCGAATTTAAGAGACCTCTATATCAAACTAAATAGCTTCGTTGTGTGGACGGTGCAGGGTTTATTCGATTTAACGCTGCTAAATTCGACATAACCTCCTAGAGTAGACCAGGCCTGTGTCTGAAAGCTGTGAAATTCTAACAATTCCCACTGAAGTTGTGTGAGCTCAGCATCAGACCTGTAATCCTTAACAGGGCAGCTTGAGTGATAAGCCATCTCACAGTAATGTATTAGACTAATTCACCTACATTTTCATCTTTCTAAAAAGATTCAAATGCTCTCCTGTTTGTCCTAAATGAAAGGAGTAATGTCCACATGAAGGGTATACATTTATAAGATGCATGTCAAGAATGGAATCCCTGATAGAGCATGCTCTAAGTGTTATAGATGTAGACCCAAACTCTGTTCTGAGTTACACAGGTTTAAATATGCAGGAAACCAGGTGAAGTCAATAAGTTATACTGTTCAAGATTTATTCTAACATAACTAAGATTACAATGTAGGCAACAGTATTTGTTTTAGAGGACCAAAATATAGTACAAGAAACACGAAAATAAAATGCATTTTATGTCTGAAATGGAAATATATACTGAAACGACATTACTGCAAAACTAGCCTTTAGAGTTATAATGTTACTAGAAAATTTATTTCACAGGAAAGAAAGGACTGGGATTTAGGAGATCTGGGTTCAATTTCCAGCTATGCCACAGACTTCCTGTGTACGTTTAAATAGGTCACTTAATCTCCCAGCGCTGCAGCTCACCATCTATAAAACAGGGATAACACTTCCTTCCTCCTACTTATAGTCTACCTTTTTTATTTTGGCCATGATCCTGTACAGACTTAAATTCATGCTTCATTTTCAGCATGTGAATAGTCCCATTCATTTCAACCGGACTATTCATGTGCTTAAAATGAAGTATGTGTGTAAATCTTTTCAGGATTGGGCCTAAGTAGAAAAGGTAGAGAGAAAGGAAGTAGCATTATTCCTGTTGTACAGCTGGGGAGCTTCAGCAAGACTGTAAGATCTTTAAGGCAGGGACTATCTCTTACTATGCATTTGTACAGAGCCTAGCACAATGGCATACCAATCGCAGTGGGGCATCTAGGTCAGGGGTGGGCAAGCTTTTTGGCCTGAGGGCCACATCTGGGAATAGAAATTGTATGGCAGGCCATGAATGCTCACGAAATTGGGGTTGGTGTGTGGGAGGGGGAGAGGGCTCTGGTTGGGGGTGCAGACTCTGGGTGTGGCCAGAAATGTGGAGTTCAGGGTGCGGGAGGGAGCTCCGGCACGGGGCAGGGGAGTGGTGTGTGTGTGGGGGGGGTGAGGGCTCCAGCTGGGGGTGCGGGCTCTGGGGATGAGGGGTTTGGGATGCAGGAGGGTGCTCCAGGCTGGGATCGAGGGATTCAGAGGGCAGGAGGGGGATCAGGGCTGGGCAGGAGGTTGGGGCGTGGGGAGAGACTCAGGTGCAGGCTCCATGCAGCGCTTACCTCAAGCAGCTCCCAGAAGTAGCAGCCCGTCCCTCCTCTGGCTCCTATGTGTAGGTGCAGCCAGGTGGCCCTGCATGCTGCCCCGTCCGCAGGCACCGCCCCTGCAGCTCCCATTGGAGTGCCGGACGGGGCCATTGGAGCAGGGCCATTGGAGTGTGTAGGAGCCGGAGGGGGGCCACGCTGCGGCTTTTGGGATCTGTGTGGAGCGGCCCCCAATCCTGTGCCCCGCTGGAGCGGGACAAGCCCCAGACTCCGCTCTCCAGCAGGAGCTCAAGGGACTGCTTAAAATGGCTGGCAGGCCGGACCCAGCCCATGGGCCATAGTTTGCCCACCCCTGATCTAGATGCTACCATATGATACAAATAATAATGATATAAATAAATGGCTACGTGATTCTCTTTGGACTCTCTATCTATTCCTAATTTGGGTTTTTATAAGGATGTGGGCCCTGACTCTCCACTGCTTTCAAGCTGTGCTCAAGCATAGCAGAGAGTGTAAGACACAGGGAGCCTTAGTGTGGCCCTATGTTACTTAGCCACTCAAGCTCAGCAGAAATTGGAGCAGCACTGACATACGATCTGTAACTCAGCACAAAGCTCCCATAGCAGACAGGAGAATCTAGACTTTGCTATGAAAGGGCTTATTTTCACTGCAGTGTTAACTCAAATTATAAACTGAGTGTTGCCCAGAACTTGAGTTCCATCCACACACACACAATCCTTTAACTGAAGTGTGTTGGTGCTTTTAACTCATGTTGACTGGTCCATGAGGCGCTATAGTCTATAGCCTGAATTAGCACAACTCATAAGCTGGTAACACAATCACTTTGTGCAGTTTAAGTGCTATTTTGAAGTGTGGCTGCTCCCTCTTGAACTAGACTAATTCAAGGGACATTAACTCAAATGTAGATAACTCAAGTTAACTGCTGTGGAGATAGGCTAAACACAAGCTGTTTGTCCGTTAAGCTCTCAACTCCAACTCTCTTTGACAAGTGCTAAATCAGGCATCCTCCTGTCAGAATTTACTGATGGTGAGCCTTTAGCTTATTTATGTCTCCCACCTCTGTGGTGTGTACACAAAAATGAGGTCACTTTTTAGTTAAATTAAAGGATTTTTTACTCAGTCCTGCTGGCAGGAAATGTTTTAATAAGAGCTGGTCTGAAAATGCTGATTTGTCAAACCTGAATTGTTTTGTGAAAACAGATTGCGTTCACCAATTTTTCATTGATTCACCTCCAAGGTTCCTGGAATCTTGTCTGACAGACATGTTTTTGTCAGAAACAAAACGTTTTTGTGAATTACCTGCTAACTCATCTGGCAGGCTACTGGGAGCCCTGGCTTCCTGGGTGTATGGTGGGGCTGCTGCAGCACTCCAGGTCCAAGGTTTCCAGATTCCCAGGCCAGCTGTCTCTCTGGGCTACCAACTACCGAGTGAGTAGCCCTAGAAGCCAGCTGGCCTGGAAGTCCTTGTGTCATAGTACTGCCCCAGAGAAGCATACCCTGGGGGTCTGGGCAGCTGCTAAGTGAAATAAACATTCGTCAAAAGAACAGGAGTACTTGTGGCACCTTAGAGACTAACATTTATTTCAGCATAAGCTTTCGTGGGCTACAGCCCACTTCTTCAGATGCATAGAGTGGAACACACAGACAGAAGATATTTATACATACAGAGAACATGAAAAGGTGGAAGTAGCCATACCAACTGTAAGAGGCCAAACAATTGAGATGAGCTATCAGTACCAGCAGAAGAAAAAACTTTGAAGTTATGCAAATTAGACACAATTAACTTAGGCCTAAACAGAGACTGGGAATGGTTGGGTCATTACACTAATTGAATTTTTTTCCCCCCATGTTAAGTTCTCCTCATACCTTCTATGGGTCATCTCGATTATCACTTCAAAGTTTTTTCTTGTGCTGCTACTGATAGCTCATCTCAATTGATTGGCCTCTTACAATTGGTATGCGTACTTCCACCTTTTCATGTTCTCTGTATGTATAAATATCTTCTGTCTGTGTGTTCCACTCTATGCATCTGAAGAAGTGAGCTGTAGCCCACGAAAGCTAATGCTGAAATAAATTTGTTAGTCTCTAAGATGCCACAAGTACTCCTGCTCTTTTTGGGGATACAGACTAACACGGCTGCTACTTTGTAACCAAACATTCGTCAGTTTCACACCTGCATCTGCATAGCAGCAGTGAAACTGACAAGAATATCAGTTAGCTGTTGCCATGATTCTGGGGAACTGATTTCCATGTGTCTGTGTTTCCAAAACAATTTTTATTTTAAAAAAATTGGTTTAATTCCAAATTGTAATGAAAAAGTTTGAATTATTAAAATTCCCATCAATTGGAAATCCCTGGTTTTGGCCAGCTCTAGTTTTAACTTTTAGGATATTTCACAATAGGCATTCAATTAATTAAGGGCTCCTTTTCATTTGAATTCAAGAGATTCTTAGGACTTGGGCTAATGATTTCTTAAGACAGCTGAAGCTTAAGTCTTTCCTTCCAGTGTTACCTTAAATTTCCAATCTTATATTATTTATCTTACAATAGTACCCAAAACGTGCTCACTTCTTTCCCAATACAATATCTGTCCTGACCAATATAAATTCTGAGATCACGAAAGCTAAGTGAAGGGTGAAGGAAAGGAGTAACAGATACAGGAACAGTGGTCAAGGTGATGACTGGCATACAAAATTTATTAGAGTATATGTAAAGTACCCCCTACTGCTCCCTATGGTTTTTTCATTTGCTCTATTAACTGCCATTATTTTTGTTCACTTTGTTTTTAAGTTTTTAACTGTTGCCCGCTTTCAATCAGAAATAAAATACAAGACTCTAGCTAAAATTACAAAAAAGCCATACCTTTGTTACACAGTTTAGTCTGAAGAATGGCATCATCAAAAAACATAACTCCCACCAACACTCCTTACGATTCTGTAAATTGCTTAGACTGTAACCTAACCTTAATTTCAGGATTTGTTTTTGATACCTTGCCTCAGATAGAAAATTTCCAGCTTTTCAGCCATAATGGAATCTCTGATCACTCTCTCATTGTACATGAAGAAAGTGCACTAGCACAAAATAACATGTTTTTAAAAATCATTATTTCCTTAAATGTGAAGCATCAATCTAATTTTGTGTGGTCAACATGAAATTTACAGCAGAACTATGAGGCCTACTTAATGTAGCTAAAGCTATGTTTCCCAGCCACGAATGCAACCATATTTGAAAAAACAGACAAAGTTTATGGCAAAAAAATGAATGAAACACAAATAAAAATGTATGTTCACGCTATGAAGCTGAAGGGCCCGATCCAAAGTCCAGTGAATACAATGAGCTTTTCCATTGATTTCAGTGGGCTTTAATAAGGTCCACATGTAGCAAATTACTAGACAGTATTTTTTAAAAAGCAAAACATGTTTATAGATGGGGTTTTATCTTGTTTGACTTCACCATTTTTTCTATATTGTTTCATTAACAAATAACAAAATAAAGAGTAGTTTGTTCACCTTTTACAAATGAATCAGTACAGATCCTTCCCTCCACTTTCTACTCATATATATTAATCACCGGGGATGATAGAATATCAGATTCTCTGACTGGGCTGCAATAGATCATCATGCAACACAGGTGGCCTCCTGGCTCCACCTCCTGTCCCTGACAGTATTACTCTGGGCATCTACTTAACATAGGATTCTTTAAAATGTTATAACACTTGAAAAACAAACAGCTGGCTGAACTCCTTGCTTCAGTTTCTTGGACAGCATGCTACTTGGTAAGTGATCAGATTTTGATACTGCTACAGTAATAACAGGAAATCATCTGTTAAAATCTTGGTCTCCAGTTGGAGAGGAGTGCCAGTGTAAAGAGGATATCTGGCTTTATAGCAAAGGCCTGTAAAAACAGTTTGGGGTTATTTATGGGCCTACAGGGAAGGCTTTGTGATTGGAGCTGAATATAAGAAACCTAAATATGGAGATACAATGCATTTGTGCAAAACCTTCACAATGACACTTGCGAGATAGCTAGTCAGACTACTAAATGATCATCTGTGTAGAAGGAAATGTTACTGTCGAACCAAGATGTCTGCTCCCTAATCAAAATGACTGACTATAAGAAAGCAACCAAAGCTTGATATGTGGGGATACACCTATAAAATATTGCTTAAAATATTAGAGAAAAGCATAAATTAGTCAAGAATGACAGTGTAGAATATTAGCCCATTATTGAATGTTAGATGGAATATTTAGCACAATTCATTGTTAGACACATCACTTTTATAAAGATGCTATCAATGTTTGAGTGGCCTCACTCCGTAAAATTGGCTCTCCATAAACTTATAAAACAGTTGTCCCAAAACTGCGGGGTGTGCCACCCTAGCGGGGCATGGAGGATTATTTGGGGGGAGATGGTGGGGGGCCCGGGCCAGCCACCACAGGCGGCAGGGATGGAACACCACCCAGCCCCGCTCTACCCCCAGCTGCATCTGCACCCACCTCCAACTATGGGCCCAGCCTCGGACCCATGGCTCCACTCCCAGCCCCAAACCTGCTCCCAGCCGTGGCCCTGGCCTCGCCGCCTGGTTCCCGGGCTTGCTGCGGCTCCAGCCCCAGCCTCGGCCCCGACCGTGG
Source organism: Trachemys scripta elegans (assembly GCF_013100865.1). NCBI lineage: Eukaryota > Metazoa > Chordata > Testudines > Emydidae > Trachemys > Trachemys scripta. Next base: position 53,225,069 of record NC_048302.1, read on the forward strand.
CTCCAGCACCAGCCCTGGCTCCCAAACATGGCTGCTGGGGAAGGGAGAGAAGGCACAGACAGGAGTGTTCTGCACTGTTCTTTGTAGGATACACCTTTGTGAGTTTTTTGGTCTTTTTATAACCCTCTATCTTCCAGGTACCAAAGTTATTTAAGACCAACGATCACTACATTTCATCATCTGAACTTTTGGGCATGCTGTTTGATTTGGAGGTTTTCAGCTATAGTAAGCCAAACACTGATCTAACAATATTGTGGTTTACAGTGTAGTATCATTACTTCTAGAATACACCACACAGTAAGTTCTGTAAATGTTTATGTTGTTGGTCATTTTAAAGTAACAAACGACACACAGAAGGAGAAGCGGTTTATTGACCAACCTGTTGGTGAAGTATGTTTGTCCACAAAATTAAATAAGAAATAATATTTTGAGCTAGCAAATCATCTCCCATTATCAATTCTGTTTAAAATGTCCAATATCGCCTTGTAAGGAAAACACAGCCAGTTGTTGACTTTCTCCCTTTGTTGATGCAATTCTGTATTCCAGTTTTTTCAATGAAAGGTCACAGAAGACAACTAAGAGGCATGATACTTATGCCTAAGGCACAGATGAGTGTCTGGAGTAAAAAAATTTTATCCCTATTATTAGTTTTTACCCAATTATACAAATTCAAATTCATTAGTAGGCAACATAAAAAACTGTAGAAACAATTTCTAATATTGCTCAATAGCTATTGTGTACTCCTAACATCCTAATTAGGTTTGTCCAAGAACATGAGACTGTTGATGCCTTTTTGGCTGGTTGGTTATGAAAAAAGAAAAAAAAATTACACATGTACCCTATGAAAATGGCAAGGTTTGATATCTACAGAACAGAACAGTGGTTTGTGTTTATTTCAAAATAAATAAAGGGGCACCCAGTAGGAAGACACTTGGGGACCTAAGATAAATAAAACCAATCCAGTACCAATCAAAACACCACAACAGACCCCTCTGTTTGGAAGCCAGTTTCCTCAGAAGCTGATCTGCAGCAAGTCAGTATGCTTACCTTAACTATAATACATTAAATATTTAAACATATACTGACCTTATAAAAAGGGTTTAGAATGGTCATTTGCATTTGTTTGCCCTGATGCTGCATAGCAAAGAGCAAGAAAAAAAATATTTGTAATTTATAATCTAATATTCTTGCATCTATACAAGGGCTTTCAGCCTATAGATCCCAGATCACCTCAAACTTCTACTAAAGTATTGTATAAACTTTACACAGAGAATTACACAAACCACCACCATGTAAGTGCAGCCAGTGCAAAGAGTGAAATTTAACATTACAGTTTAGCACAGGTATCAAAGGATATTACATCCAACTGAACCAGCAAAAGGTACAAAGGGTGGCAGGATAATCAACAAAGTTGGACTCTGGCTAAGACACCGAGGCTGATGCCGCATTCCACTGTTGCATGAATTTTCAGGATTTGTCCCTTTTTGAATGAGAATTAAGACAGTGGGGAAAGACATATATTACTGATGTGCATAATAAAACATAACTTTGTATTACTCTAATACACTGCAGAATGCTGCAAAGGAAGTTCCCTGAAGCTAAAGAACTGTAAGTGTTGCAGAACACGGGTTCATGATTACCTTTAATGGAGCTGTGAGGCCAAGAAGGGTGGCTTTATAGCACATAGCAAGGATGCATTGTGCACTCTAATTTATTTTCCATAAATTTTTTCAAGAGTTTATGAAATATTTTAAGGGAAGTGTATTTTAAATAAATATATACCTTTCTCTTGACAACTATTGTTAATTGTTAGTTGTTATTGTTAATAAAATAACTGGATAAGTTTGCCTAATATGTGAGAGAAAAAGTCATCTGTAGAATAAGAAAATGGAAAGAAAAAAAAAGTATGTTGCATCCCACCGTATGTTATTTGGCATCTTTGATTCATAGAACTGAATAGGGGTATAGAGCAAGTATTTGACACTAAATGTAATCTATGTCACTAGCTGAAACTTGGTGAATGACAATAGTACCTCATCTACCTACTACTGAAATTAATGGGAGTTTTATCTTTGGCCAAATCCAGTTTTCTCCTGAAGTCAATAATAATTATTTTCTTTTCTTGTCCATGGTTTGCATCCAATCTACTACTAAATAAATGACGGGACTTATGGTTGTGAACACCAGCTGGGTTCTTTAGTAGGAATAGTAGCCTGAATTCAGGACTGGGGTTTCTAAATTACTGTCCATGTCACCCTTTGGGATATTAGATTCTTTTGGTTTTCAACACACATGCCTCTTGCCTATCATTATTTGTTGAGTAAGGAGCTAGACATGTCACAGAAGAAGGAAGTATCCCTACGTAAGGGACTGCATATTTTAAACCGCCATCTCCTGCAAACACCTACTATGAAGCATGAAATCAAAAGGACTCCTCATAGCAGTTAGCACCAAATCTATAGTACATGTTTGCAGTAACATAAAGCACATAAAAGCTCTACTTTGAGTCCCACACTAACCTTTGGGAGTTATTGTTCTCAGAAAAGAAAATGTATTTTGTATAAGACAATAGCAAAAGGGAAAAACCGTTATCAACAAGAATACTGAGCTTCCCTTCATACAAAAAGCTATAATTTTGTCAAGATATTCTAGGAAAATCAGAACCCACAAGTGGAATTATAGATCTTAGGTCTAATCCAAAACCCACTGAAATCAACGAATATCTTTCGACTGATTCTAGTGGGCTTGGGATCAGGTCCATAACGGGGAAAATTCATTCCGAATGTTACTGCATTAAAGGCAGTAGAGTTCAACCAGAGATGAATTTGCACATTTATGGTAGCACATTATTTAATGTAATATACAGTTACATAAAACTGATCTCAGTGTTACATTTCTGAGCCTCCTTTTTTTTTTTTTTTTTTTACCTCCCTGCTCCCGTCACTCCTGTGCCTTCTTTTCCTCCTCTGCCCTTCCTCTAGTCTTCACCCATATTTTCTTAGCCTCTTCTCACATGGCCTTGCCCATGTTTTAATCATGCTTCCCAATTTTAATTATTTGCAGTGTGATTTTCAAATCTTTTGTCCTAATTTTGCTCCCATTGCAATCAATAGGAATTTACCAGTGTGTTCTGGTTTTTTTGGAGGGGTGGACAGAGTTGGATAAATGGCGACTGCTTTTCAAAATTTCACCCATATATATCAGATTTTAAAAGGAAGATTGTTAGTTTTCTGGTCTCGCTTTTTTTAATCACAGTGTAACCACCGAACAATAAGAATGCAAAAACCCATTAAAAAATAAGATTACGTGCTTCCATTAGCTATAAATAGGCCATGCACAAGTTTCTTGTTTGCCTTGTGGTGGTTTTTATTTCAAAATGGCTTATCTTTTTTCTTCTAAGAAACTCCATAACTTAAGTATAACATTGCTCAGATTTATACAGATTTTTATCTGAATTCTGACTATTTTATGTGATCCATGGGACTTCAAAGGGTGCCAGTAAGCAATGCTAAGGAATGTTGCCTGTGCATTCCTGGCATGTCTATTGTTACATTAGAATGATGTAATGGTTACATTATATCTGTAATGACAGGACAATATAAAATACAGTTAGAAATATTCACTTTCCTTCTAGATTTCAATTCTTTTTCAGTTATACAGAAAAATGAAACCCACATCGAGACCTATTACAATAAAAACCCAGTTAAATACATTTCTCACCAGAAACAAGACATGCACAATACCACAGTAGAGTCATTTCAAAAACATAAAGAACCCTCTTAAAAGAATGAACATCCCGTACCCAGAAAAAAATACAGTAGTAATAATTCATTAAAATACACCTAATTAAAACACAGCTTTTTTGGACTGACCCAACCAAAATATGCAGTCATGCCATGAAGTATTCTAATGCATTATCAACAAATGGAGAAACCACCTGGAAAAAAAGAATATACATGTTATCTGAACCACGGTTATCCATTTCGTAGCAAAGCAAAGAGAAAGTTCTTTTATACGTTTTGAAAATCTAAAAACTTCCTACAGCCTTTGTAAATACAATTAACAGAAAATGTGACTATCGAAAGCAGATTAGAAATCAAAAAACAGCGCAGCTAAAACAGGTTAAAGTTACACACAAAAAAGTTAAAGTATATAGAGAGATAATTCCACAAGAATAAGTCCTGTCACTTTTTTAACAGGAAAAGATATTTGAAACAAAACTGATAACAAAGTCACTTTTATTGTTTCTTCATAAGAAGATTCATCTTATAGAACGATACATCATGAAATCAATTGTTGTACATCTAGGAAATTTACCAATAGAACTTTCTTCCACTGGAGTGTACACTTTAATTTGTCTCATGTGAGTGTCTCTTCCATTCTGATGATTGGCTAAAACAGCAATCTGAATCATAAATGTGCGAATAGGCTTCTTATGAGAATCAGTTAAAGGAACATGAATCCACCCGCTCGGTTCCACTAATTCAAGTTGCTACAAAAAAAAAGAAAAAAGAAAAAAAAAAAGTTTTAATCCACTTAACATGAATTACCACAAATATTTAAAAAATCTGCTCTATACAACATGTCAGATTTAGCTACATTCTTAAAAACCAATTTGAAGAAAAAAGTTTAATAATTCAAGCTGAATTCCCTGCTGGTGTAAATAGGTACAACTCTATTGATTTCACTGGATTTGTGTATGCATTCCCCAGCTGCAATTTGCCTTTTAGTTGATGTTTTGCTAACTTAAAAACAAAAATAAATTGAAAATATCAGTAGAAAGATGGATATAAAGTTATTAGTTAACATAGTAAAAATGTTAAATTAAAGCAACATGGTTCTAATCCTCACATGTAATACATGTATCAGAAAGAAATTGGGACTAATGTCAACCTATAAAGCTTCTTTCAATTTGTTTTAAAATTTTGATCCAACCAATCTGAACTCTCAAAGGATGGAATGAATACATTATTTGGATTTTTACATAAATCCACAAGAAGTGAGGATTCCAAAATTCCACAGATTTTTGTGGGGAGGGAAGTACAGCAGAGATTGAGGACAGGTGGAGGATTTCATGATGACATGTAATGTGCTATCTGCCAAGTTCCATGACTGGTGTCTCAGCATTCCAATGTAGCCAGTTAATCAGATCTTGGTATGACAGCCTCCATTTTAACTTGGCATTGACAAAAAATGGAGTAAAGTGCAGTATAGTCATTTTTTCCTCTAATCCTACAAAAATTGATGTCAAAGTGTGCAGAGTTATAATCAACGTCTAAACCACGTCATCTGTGGTCAACATGTGGAAATGGGGCAAGATGCTATGTAAAAAGTTGGGGAACAGCTTATCTTGTAGCTACCCATCCTCAACAAAGCACAACTAAGATAAATTGTTTGTGAAACACTCACATGCTACAGTGCTGAGACCCATTAAAACCCATGAGGAAATTAGAAGAAAACAAATTATTAAACAGCTGTCATTAATTGAGCACAATCCATTCTGTGCACTGAATGAGACAGGAGTCCTGCGGGAAAAAACAGTGCACAAGAGGGCCAAATTAAGGTTGCACAAAAAAGCTTCATTCTGGCATTTCCTAATTTTCAGTATCAGAGGTGTAGCCGTGTTAGTCTGAATCTGTAAAAAGCAACAGAGGGTCCTGTGGCACCTTTAAGACTAACAGAAGTATTGGAGCATAAGCTTTCGTGGGTGAATACCCACTTCATCAGACGCAAGTAATGGAAATTTCCAGAGGCAGGTATAAATCAGTATGGAGATAACGAGGTTAGTTTAATCGGGGGGGTGAGGTGCTCTGCTACAGTTGAGGTGTGAACACCAAGGGAGGAGAAACTGCTTCTGTAGTTGGCTAGCCATTCACAGTCTTTGTTTAATCCTGATCTGATGGTGTCAAATTTGCAAATGAACTGGACCTCAGCAAAAACCTGTAGGAGAACATTTCAACCTCCCTGGCCACTCAATAGCAGATGTTAAGGTAGCCATCTTACAGCAAAAACACTTCAGGACCAGACTCCAAAGAGAAACTGCCGAGCTTCAGTTCATTTGCAAATTTGACACCATCAGATGAGGATTAAACAAAGACTGTGAATGGCTAGCCAACTACAGAAGCAGTTTCTCCTCCCTTGATGTTCACACCTCAACTGCTAGCAGAGCACCTCACCCTCCCTGATTGAACTAACCTCGTTATCTCCATACTGATTTATACCTGCCTCTGGAAATTTCCATTACTTGCATCTGATGAAGTGGGCATTCATCCACGAAAGCTTATGCTCTAACTTTTCAGTGTTTGACTTTGCAACTGGGGCGAGATAGCTCAGTGGTTTGAGCACTGGCCTGCTAAACCCAGGGTTGTGAGTTCAATCCTTGAGGGGGCCACTTAGGGATCTGAGGCAAAATCAGTACTTGGTCCTGGTAGTGAAGGCAGGGGGCTGGACTCGACTCAATGACCTATCAAGGTCCCTTCCAGTTCTAGGAGATAGGATATTTCCATTAATTTATTTATTTTATTTAACATTCTTCTAATGCAACTTTGTTGTACAGTTTTTTAAAAACAGACAGACATTCACATGGATTGGAACAGGCACCACAGACTTCTGTCACTTGCACTAAGGGAATAACTGATAGCAATAGTAGGTTGTTATTCTATATGTGGACCAGCACTATAGAGGGACATGTTGCTACTGGGTTCCACAGATATTTGATGACAGCATAGGAATGGTAAGACTCCAGAATCCTGGGTCCCATTCCAGGTTTTGGATGGGAGTGTGTTCTGCTGGGAAATTATACTTATCCCCATTTCTCTAGCATGACCCCTTTGGCCCCATCTCTCCTTATCCTGGATCTTCTCCACGTTGGCTCTTTGTCCTGGTCCCATTCTCTGCATCTGCCCATACATCTGGCCAAAATTCAGGGATTTCCGTTTGCTAGAAATTTTGGTATTTTCTAATTTGCCTTCATTCTGACTAGGAACAAAAGCAAATTTACTGAAAATTCTCAGTGAACTGGAGATCCCTGAAAACTATTTCAGAAATATCAAAATATGGTGTTCCTGAAACAAAATATGTGAATTTGATATTTTTGTCAGTTTCACAACTGCTTTTGGGTGAATAGGAGCTGTCAAATTGACAAGAATGTCAATTTCAATTCAACACTCAGTGCCAGCGAGCCTGCCAGCTCTGGGTAGCCCTGGCCGGAGCTGTGGCTCTCCGGGCTGCTAGACTCCTTGCTTGAGCCCCACGGTCAGGGAACCCCATGGATTCAAGACTCCTGTGCCTACAGGCTGCCCACTTGGGGGAGGGGAGGTAGGAGACTGTGCATGGCATGCCCGCTCCAGACCCGGGGGCCCTGGAAGCCAGTCCTAGGACTCCCAAGCTCCCAGCACTGCAAGAAGGACCCTGGAAGTCCTGAGAGCCATGGCTTGAGCTATCATACAGAGCCCGAGCAACCTCCTTGCTGTAGACCAGAGAAACTAACAGCCTAGAATCCCAGCTCCAACCAGTATGACCCGGGTTACTTCTGTGGAGTGAGCAGATCTGACAGCCCCATGACTCTCTGCCGCAGAGCCTAGCAACACTGGGAGTTTCAGCTCCAGCAGAGGTTCCTAGGGCAGCTGCCACAGAGCAGGGAACCTGCCAGAAACATGGAACCTGAAACAGAGAGGTTCACCATGGAAACCTGCCTGTGTTTCAACTAAAGTTTTGTCAAATCTCTAACAGATTAGACTAAACATTTTGCTTCAGCAAACTGATGTCTCATTAGTCAGAAAATTTCTCACCAGTTCTACCCAGCCAGTCCCAATCTCCACTCCTCAAGCCTCTCAGTCCAGTCTCAGTCTCCTTGCCCAGCAAGTCTTAGACTCCCCCTCTGGACTTCCCATCCCAATTTCCTCACTGCTCCAAGTCCCAGTCTCCTTGCCTAACTGTTCTCAGTTTCCACCCCACCAGCTCCTTGTCCAGCTAGTCCCAGTCCAATCCCCCACCAGTTCCTCATTAGATCTGTTTCCCCCCACCATTTTAGCCTACAGTCACCTTCCCTGTCCCCAACCTCTTTCTCTGTTTCCACTGACTATGTCCCTATCTCCCTCCCCAGGCTCCTCATTGACAATCTCATTAACCCACCCCCTTCTCCCAGTCTCTTGGTCCAGCAAGTTCCAGGCTTCCCAAACACCCCAACTTCCAGTCCCAATTTCTCTCTCCCCCACCCATCAGGCTCCAGTCCCAGTCTCTTCCCTGCTCCCCCAGGGTCCTTGTCCAAGTCTCCTCTCCTCCTCCCCTTAGGTTCAGATCTTGACCGCCTTGCAGTCCAATTAGGCTGCTTTTTCTTCCATGCTGCCTGGCGGCCAACAGGCTCTCAGTTCACGTGCCTGAACCCAAACGCAGCATGGCGCACAGCAGCCCAGAGCTGTGATTGCAGGAAAATCCTTCTAAATCCCAGGCTGGAGCATGCCTAGTGCAGACAGAATCTTCAGGGAATTTAGCTGCTAAAAATCTAAGAAGCCTCTACTGAGCATGTGCTTACTACTATTTTTCACAGGCTCATAACTTGTCCAAACTTGGACAAATTTTCATGAGGACAAGAAAAGGCTCAACCTTGGCACCAGTGCACCGCCGTAACAAACTTCAAAGCCCTGCACCAAAGCTTGGAGGTGCTAGAACTTCTCAGTGAAGTGGCTGTAAAATTTTTGTTAACAGGCAAAAAAGTATTTTCACCTAATCTTGTTCTTAAAAACAGTTTAACTATTTTAGCTGAAACTTTCTGCACACACAAAAATTCAGCCTGAGGTAAATACCTACCATAGACAATTTTAGGCCAAATGGTTAAAGTTTGGTAAAAGTTATGAGAAACTGAAAACTGGCTCTTATAATGCTATATAATAAGTAATATAATATAATATAATAATAATAATATAATATAAGTAGTATCAGGAAACCTTAACTATAGGTGGCGCTAAAGCTCCGCCTATAAGAAGAATGTATAGCTGTTAACCTGTCTCAAATGACTTCATTGTCAACTGTATAATATGTGAGCAATAAACACCTATTCATATGTTCTATTTCAAATCAATTGTGCCAAGATTATAATTCCCTGGGAACCACTGAGTCACCAGCAAAAGTCCATTATAAATGGCATTGTTGTATTTTAAGTGACTTCCTATAATATTTCTCCAGATGCAGGCCATTCACTAAATCAGATTTAAACATCTTTTCATCACAATTAAATGCCCTGGGCAATTTTAAAATGTCTGCCAGAATGACTAATTACGTAACAGATTAAAAAGAACAAAAGTTAAATCTGATTTTAAATCTATTTAGGTGTGTCTCATTAAAAGATAAAATAAAAAGAACTGAAAAAAATCAGCAGTTACACATGTTGATTTTAAATGTTTTTAATTCAGGGCATCTCCTCCATCTCTTTCTAACCTGGTCTATAGTGTAATGATTGAAACGATCATTGTATTGAATTTTAAATACTAAAATTTTTGAGATGGTTGGCAGTTGAGAAGGTATAAAAGATAAGAACTAAAATAAAAACACAATACAAAGTTAAAAAAGTTAAAATGGCGGGTCAATCTCACTGCTTTTGCCCTTTTGTGTTCTGCTGTATGCCCTGATCAGTCTGTCTCTTCTATCATCTCTGCTTTCAGGCCACCTCTGATTTTTCCCATCCACCTGCTCACCTCTGCCTATACTTTAGAGACATACGTATGTAATAGCAAAAAAAAAAATTAAATACATCAGAAGCAGGAAGCCTGCTAAACAATCAGTGGGGCCACTGGACAACTGAGATGCTAAAGGAGCACTCAAGGATGATAAGGCCGTTGCAGAGAAACTAAATGAATTCTTTGTATCGGTCTTCCCAGATGACGATGTGAGGGAGATTCCCAAACCTGAGCCATTCTTTTTAGGTGATAAATCTGAGGAACTGTTCCAGATTGAGATGTCATTAGAGGGTTTTGGAAGAAATTGATAAACTAAACACTAATAGGTCACCAGAACCAGAATGTATTCACCCAAGAGTTCTGAAGAACTCAAATGTGAAATTGTAGGACTACTAACTGTAGTCTGTAACATATCATTTAAATCAGCTTCTGTACCAAATGACTGGAGGATAGCTAATGTGACGCCAATTTTTAAAAAGAGCTCCAGAGTTGATCCCTGCAATTACAGTCCAGTAAGCCTAACTTCAGTACTGGGCAAACTGGTTGAAATGATAGTAAAGAACAAAATTGTCAGACACACAGATTAACATAATTTGTTGGGAAATAGTCAACATGGTTTTTGTAAAGGGAAATCATGCCTCACCAATCTACTAGAATTCTGCGAGGGGGCCAAGAAGCATGTGGACAAGGGGGAATCAGTGGATACAGTGTATTTGGGATTTTCAGAAAGCCTTGTTCAAAGTTCCTCACCAAAGGCTATTAAGCAAAGTAAGCAGTCATGGGATAAGAGGGAAGGTCCTCTCATGGATGGGTAACTGGTTAAAAGATAGGAAACAAAGGGTAGGAATAAATGGTCACTTTTCAGAATGGAGAGAGGTAAATAGTGGTGTCCCCCAGAGGTCTGTACTGGGCCCAGTCCTATTCAACATATTCATAAATGATCTGGAAAAAAGGGTAAACAGTGAGGTGGCAAATTTGCAGATGATACAAAACTACTCAAGATAGTTAAGTCTCAGGCAGACTGCAAAAAGCTACAAAAGGATCTCTCAAAATTGGGTGACTGGGCAACAAAATGGCAGATGAAATTCAATGTTGATAAATGCAAAATAATGCACATTGGAAAACATAATCCCAACTATACATATAAAATCAAATTAGCTGTAACGACTCAAGAAAAATCTTGGAGTCATTGTGAATAGTTCTCTGAAAACATCCACTCAATGTGCAGCAGCAGTCAAAAAAGCGAACAGAATGTTGGTAATCATTAAGAAAAGGATAGATAGTAAGACAGAAAATATCATATTTCCTCTATATAAATCCATGGTACACCCACATCTTGAATACTGCGTGTAGATGGGTCGCCCCATCTCAAAAAAGATATATTGGAATTGGAAATGGTTTAGAAAAGGGCAACAAAAAATTATTAGGGGTATGGAGCATCTGCCATACGAGGAGAGATTAATAAAACTGGGACTATTCAGTTTGGAAAAAAGACGACTAACGGGGTACATGATAGAGGTCTATACAATCATGACTTGTGTGGAGAAAGTAAATAAGGAAGTATTATTTACTCCTTCTCATAACACAAGAACTAGGGGTCACCAAATGAAATTAATAGGCAGCAGGTTTAAAACAAATAATAGGAAGTATTTTTTCACACAACACATAGTCAACCTGTGTAACTCCTTGCCAGAGGATGTTGTGAAGGCCAAGACAACAACAGGGTTCAAAAAAGAACTTAGATAAATTCATGGAGGATAGGTCCCATTAATAGCTATTAGCCAGGATGGGTAGGAATGGTGTCCCTAGCCTCTGGTTTGCCTGAATCTGGGAATGGGCGTCAGGGAATGGATCACTTGATGATTATCTGTTCTGTTCATTCCCTCCGGGGCACCTCGCATTGGCCACGTTCAGATGACAGGATACTGGGCTAGATGGTCCTTTGGTCTGACCCAGTATGGCCATTCTTATGTACTCTCACACTACACTAATCCATGATATAATTTTATATTTGCAAATCAAAACACAAACTATATAAAAGGACAATGAAATTGTATTTTCCAAAACCTAATTAACCTGATTCTTCACTGTCTTGCACATTCCATAGTTATTTATAATTGTGTCAAAATGTTTCTGAAATGCTACCACTGTAATTTATTGCTGTTCTCCACCCAGCTGGAACTGGTGTAAGTGATGATTAAATGTGTGTGAGGTACTGCAGAATTAGGCCCAATATACTGTTAAATGTTTTAGTTTAAATTCTACAAAGATGATTAGATGTAATATTCTAAGGGCAATGTGTTCTATATTGGCTTTGCTGACCTCCTTCTGTGCTAAAAAATCCAACCTATATTAATCTCTTTGATTTAAGAAGAGTATTACTACAATAATTTTCCCTCCAGAGACAACACCACTTAATTAAACCTATTGACATTAACCTCTTAATTCCAAATTTACTTTGTTTAATTTGGGAATGAAGTCAGAGAGAAAAGGGAGTCCTTGAGCAACTGGAAATTGAGGAAGAGCTGAGCAGGTAGAGTGTGAAGTGGAGAAGAGATGACAGTGGAAGAGGAATTAGGGAAGGGCAAATGGAAGCTGTCAACAAGAAGCAGCATGCCAACTGGTACGGACAAAGAGGAGTTACTCTTTGGTCAGATTTTGTGGCCAAAAAAATTTCAAGAGAGTGCTACAGATATTTCCATCTCAGCTGGTTCCAACACATGGGAATAAGCTGTTTTACTGCTTCCTGTTGTGACTTATTTGACCTATTAGCTAGTTTCTTTGGGTGACAATTATCCAATTCCCAATTACTCTGATGTGTGTAACACACTAAATTAGGGCAGGGGCCGGATGGAATCCAACTCTCATCCCAGAGAGAGATTTGTAGGCTACAACACAGCCCCTCCATGGTCACTACTCCAGCACTGATACTGGCACAGCAGCCGCCATTGGATTTGCACAGTCATTGATCCCATACTTCCTTCCTACCTTGTTCCCAAACCTCCCTCCCTTTGTGTTGACTTGTTAAAGACACTGCACAAGTCCCAACTCCATTCTTGTAGCAACTGCACCCCTGTCACAATCACAGTTCAGGGCTCAAGCAGTACAGAGCATACCTTATAACAGTAGTCTGTACCAGGGTTATTTTCATCCTATAGATCCCATCGCACAGTCCTTTCTCAGGCAAAATGCCTATGAACTACAGGGGATCCTATGTAAGTGAACCCCTTCTTTTGTACTTGACCCCTATTTAGCTTAAACACTAGGAAAAGGGAAGAAAATTATCTCACTGCCAATGTTGCATCAATGAAATTGCTACATTTGCTTCCTCTTTTCTGGTGTACCATCTATTTGTTTACCTTATTTTGGGTAATTAATATCCTTGAGCCACTGAACTATTCCTGTTTCCATTTGTGGACCCCTTCCATTTCTATTAAGAGTGTCAACAGCACACATAACAGCTGTGGTAACCACACTTTTCAGGTAGTGAGACACAAACTGGATGCTATAAGCATTCTAGAGTGATTTTATGCTTTATCAAAGTAACACAGACATGACACTATGGGTACCTTAAAAACAACTTTGAAACTTTGTTCAATTTTTCTGAGAGAGACTTGATTTTGCTTTCAATAATCTGCTTCATAAAGCTGTCAAAATGGCAGCTTCTTTATTATATTCTGACACTTGCACTATTTTAGTGATTTACCAATCTTTAAAATTAGATGTAGCTGTTAGAGTGATCTATATTAATTGATCTTGCCTTTTTATATGCTATTGCTTCCAGGGAACTTTTAAAAAAATCCAAGCTCTTCAAAGTAGCAGGCATTCTCAATCAATAAAGCATTCATCCAACAAAAAAAAAAAAAAAAAAAAAAGGAAAATTAAAAGTCAATCCCAGAGGGAATAAATCCTACTTTCGGAAATATAAGGTATTTATCAATGTACAGAATCTCAAATAGGACAGTGATCAAATATGGAAAAAATTCCTTTTCTCTTTATCTGTGATTTCCTGTTACAGTGCATATAGCTCTCCATAATAAGTGGCAGGAAAAAAAAGAGCCCAGTCCCAAAAAAGGTGATTCCCCCCCCCCAATAACTGCCATGCACCACAATGTAGCTACCAGGGTTTAACTTCAGCAGGCTTCTGCATAATTCCAGTACTGGAACTGTCAACACATGAAGTAGCAGATTCTGGGCTTCAGCCATCTCTTCACTTAGGAAGGAAGAGAACCAGTTAACAGCAATGATGCACCAGTTCCAGCAAACAGTGAAGCAGATCCAAGAGAAACTTCAGAAGTTCCAAGTGAGTCAAAGGAGGGACACCACAAGAGCAACTTAACAAGCAACACAGAATCATAGTCAATCAAAGAGCCTACTGTGAAAAGCAAGCTCTTTTGCTCTAGTGAAGCAACGACCACCTAAGGAGGTGACTTTGTGGTCATCATCAGTCACCTCCCTTAAAATGATCAAGACATCTCACTTCAGTCCATTAGGTCAGAGGAGCTTTCTATTCACTCAGGCCAGAGTTCCTGAAGAGTCATGGGGAAAGCAGTCCTATTCCAAAGAAGTTTCAGTAGTGTCTTTAGCATCAGTTGAAAAAGAACCTACATTAGCTGCACTAAAAACTGAAAACAAAAATGCCAGATTTAAAAAACAAAACAGATTTGAACAACTTCAGAAGAGTAGAAAGAAAGAAGAGTTGAAGAAAACAGAACATGCTGGAGAAGTAAGAAGGCTGAAAGAATGAAGAAAAAGCATTCTTGATGAAAATTTCTAATGACTGTCTCTTCCTTCAAACCACAGACTATTCAAATGCAGGTTAAAGCACTGCCAAGAAGCATCAGTGCCTATCTATTTATTCCAATTAGACATAACTTTTTGGTAATGACAAAATATATAAACAGAATGGCAACTGGTCAATGAAGTTGACTGATATAACGTACTGTAACATATTTGGCACAAAAATAATGAACACAAGGCCAAAGAGGTATGAAGGTTAACTAGACCAAGGAGACTATCTTACAGTTAAAGTGGACTCAAAAATGTGCTTATATTATGGAGAAGATATTCAAAATGCCAAACAGCTGGTACATACTGTTTCTGTAACTTTGGGCATGCAAATCACTTGCAGAGTTTTTGCCCCATCACTTCCCCACACAAACAGTAATAGCTCAGAACCACTTACACTGCACTACATTTACTTCTTTATAAGTACACAGTGTACCTGCACAGTGCATTTAAAAAACTGCATGCAGACTGACTCAGTATCAATGTATAAGAAGCTTCTTAGCTCACTAAAACAAAGACTTCCACAACTTCTCACTCATCTCCACCCCAGTCAGAAAAAAATCTCAGGAAATTAGACATTCCTTGTTACGTGCCCAGAAGATCAACATCTCTAGTTCAGTCAGAGCAGAGGACAAAGCTCATTCCAGACTTGAGGGCCTTTCACTGTGAACCCTCAGCCAAGAGGCAGACACGTCTAAAGATTCTGAGCCAGATTCTCAACTGGTGTAAAATGACAGTTTCCATTAAGTCAGTAATGATTTACTTCAGCTGAGGATCTGGTTCTTTAAAACCACCCTCTGACTGGTTATAGTAGGACAGCAACAGTCTCTAAAGTAAACAGGATTCGAACCATACAGGGCTTTATGGATCAATACTCCATGAATGGTACAAAGAAATTGAATCAGGATAGTGTAAGCTCGGGAACAAAGATAATTATATAAACTCCCTATAGAGGCATCACTAAATAAGCTTCCAAGTGAATTTTGCACATGTAAGTCATATAATTTGTGTGCATAAGCTGTAATAGAGAGAAAATTGCATTAAGAACAGTTACTTACAGGACAGTAAGTGTGGTTCGTGGAGATACTGTTAGTGTGGATTCCAGTATAGACATGCATGCACTTCATGCATGTGAAATTGGATATTTTTGAATTGCAGAGTCTGTCAGGTTTGCACACATGCCCTCTGGTTCCTCATGCTCTTTTGTACATGCATAAAAGGTGATGCGGCTCCCTTGCTAGCTGGAAAGTCTGAAAAATAAGGATGAAGGCAGTTTGTGGGATACATACATACTAACTCCAACATCTGGAAGAACCACAATTACTGTGGAGTAAGTAACCACTCTTCCTTCTTTGAGTATGTGTCACGTGAATCCCCACTGCAGTGACTGGTAAACAGTACCCCTTCTGAACAGTGGGATGAGGAGTATCAGCTGCATCAGTCGAACAGATTATAATACTGCTCTCCCAAATTTAGCAGCCAGGGCAGATGCCAAGTCCATTGTATAATGCAAATGTTAGTGGGTTACTCCATGTCACTGTCTTGCAGCTCAAGGAAATTGGCATATTTCTGAAGCAGTCAGAGGATGTTGCTTGAGCTCTGGTGCAGCAAGCCTTGATGTTCAGTGGGAGAGGTACACCGGCCAACTTGTAACGAGACACACATTGTGATGAGATGGTCTGACCTTCAGAACTCCCAGTTATAGTCAGAAATACTGGAGACACAACCTGAACAGTTTGGTTCTGTCAATATAGTAAAGTAAAGTTCTGCAAATGTCCAGTGTATGTAACTTCTCTCCTGACATAGTGTGGGGCCTTGGGAAGACAACAGGCAGGTTAACTGATTGATTCAGATGGAACTGTGAGATCGGCTTGGGGATTAATTTAGGGTGAGATTTCACCACCACTTTGTCCCTATGAAACATCATGTAGGGAGGGTGATCTATAAGTGCTTGGAACTCACTCACTCTCTTTCTCAGCCAAAGAGATAGCAACTAGGAAGACAGTCTTCAAAGTGAGGTGAAGTAGGGAGTATTCTGAAAAAGGCTCAAAGGGAGACCTCAGGAGTCTCAAGAGGACAATGCTGAGGTCCCAGGCAGAAGCAGGTTCCCTGACTGCTGGTTAAGTATGACACAGACCTTTAAGGAACTTCAACACTATCAGGTGGGAGAAGATGGAGCATAACTGAACAGGTGGATGACATGCAGAGATTGCTGTGAGGTGGACCTTAATAGAGTTGAATGAAAGGCCAATGTATTTCAAATGCAGGAAGTAGTCAAGGATCTTAAGTCTGCATAGGGTTCAGTTTTGCTGGACTACTATGATAGAACCTCTTCCATTTAGACAAATAAGTCTTTCTAATGGATACCTTCCAGCTCTGTATCAGGATCTCCTGGACTTGTCTGGAACAGTCCCTGTCCGTGGTACTTAACCAGCCAACATCCAGGAATTTTGGATATGGAAGAAGTAATCTGATTGTGGTGCTGTGAAATCAGGTTCAGGCAGTCTGGGAGCTGAGTAGGTATATGAATAGATATCTACGACAAGTGTGTCAGTCAAAATTGCCTTGGCCAGTAAAGAGCTATAAGAATGATCATGGCTCTGTCTCATTTGATTTTGGATATCATACTGGGGATCAGAAGAATTGGTTGAAAGAAGTAAAGAGGGTCTTGATTTCACTGCAAAAGGAAAGTGTCTGGTAGCAATCCCACACTCCTGGCCCTTCTGGAACAAAAGTTCTGACATCGGGCATTGTCCTTGATAATAAACAGGTCTATCACCCAAATCCCCCAACAATGAAATATCAACTCGATGATGAACCTCCACAGGAACCATTCATGACTGGTCACAGATTATCTGCTCAGGAAGTCCACGGAGTTGTTGCTGACTCTCAGAAAATGAAGAGGCTTATCCTGTGCTGGTTGCACTATGTCCAAATTTTGATGGCCTCCATAGAGGGGGGCAATGAGCAGGCACCTCCTTGCTTGTTTATATAATGAATCACAGATGTTCTGTTCATCAGGATCTGCACTGTAGAATGTCATACAGGATAGTCTGATGGCTCTGAGTTCTATGACATTTATGTTAAATCCTATGACTTCCAGAGACTAGGTCCCTTGCATTTGTAGGTGGTCCAGATGGGCTCCCGACCCTGTATCTGACAGGGAAGTTGTGCCTGACTAACCTAATTGCCTTCTATGATGAGATAACTGGCTCTGTGGATGAGGGGAAAGCAGTGGATGTGTTATTCCTTGACTTTAGCAAAGCTTTTGATACGGTCTCCCACAGTATTCTTGCCGCCAAGTTAAAGAAGTATGGGCTGGATGAATGGCCTGTAAGGTGGATAGAAAGCTGGCTAGATCGTCGGGCTCAACGGGTAGTGATCAATGGCTCCATGTCTAGTTGGCAGCCGGTTTCAAGCGGAGTGCCCCAAGGGTCGGTCCTGGGGCCAGTTTTGTTTAATATCTTTATTAATGATCTGGAGGATGGTGTGGACTGCACTCTCAGCAAGTTTGCAGATGACACTAAACTAGGAGGTGTGGTAGATACACTAGAGGGTAGGGATCGGATACAGAGGGACCTAGACAAATTAGAGGATTGGGCCAAAAAAAAACCTGATGAGGTTCAACAAGGACAAGTGCAGAGTCCTGCACTTAGGACGGAAGAATCCCATGCACTGCTACAGACTAGGGACCGAATGGCTAGGTAGCAGTTCTGCAGAAAAGGACCTAGGGGTCACAGTGGACGAGAAGCTGGATATGAGTCAACAGTGTGCTCTTGTTGCCAAGAAGGCAAACGGCATTTTGGGCTGTATAAGTAGGGGCATTGCAAGCAGATCGAGGAACATGATCGTTCCCCTTTATTCGACATTGGTGAGGCCTCATCTAGAATACTGTGTCCAGTTTTGGGCCCCACACTACAAGAAGGATGTGGAAAAATTGGAAAGAGTCCAACGGAGGGCAACAAAAATGATTAGGGGTCTGGAACACATGACTTATGAGGAGAGGCTGAGGGAACTGGGATTGTTTAGTCTCCAGAAGAGAAGAATGAGGAGGGATTTGATAGCAGCCTTCAACTACCTGAAGGGGGGTTCCAAAGAGGATGAAGCTCGGCTGTTCTCAGTGGTGGCAGCTGACAGAACAAGGAGCAATGGTCTCAAGTTGCAGTGGGGGAGGTCCAGGTTGGATATTAGGAAAAACTATTTCACTAGGAGGGTGGTGAAACACTGGAATGCGTTACCTAGGGAGGTGGTGGAGTCTCCTTCCTTGGAGGGTTTTAAGGCCCGGCTTGACAAAGCCCTGGCTGGGATGATTTAGTTGGGAATTGGTCCTGCTTTGAGCAGGGGGTTGGACTAGATGACCTCTTGAGGTCCCTTCCAACCCTGATATTCTATAATTCTATGACACATCTCTGTGATTTAAGTTCTTGTTGGGGGAGGGACTGAGAATGGTACCTCCTTGGATGTTTTTGAGTTCTACTCACAATGTCAGTTCTGAGAGGATATGAAGTGGAACAGAGACTTTCCTGTCCTCTGGCAGCTCACCAGAGGGTAGACTGACCTGAGCCAGGAGAAGTCTTGCAAGTAGCCTCATGTACGTGTATGCAGACATATGGCCTAATACTCTGAGGCAAATCCATACAGTCGTAGCCAGGTTTGATTTTAAGTTGAGCAGAAGCTGTCCTCGTGTAGGTACGCGCTCTCCAACCTGGAATTTATTATAGCTCCTATGAGCACTAGTGTTTGTGATGGGATGAAAGACTATTTTTGTAGTTCACTAGAGGCCCAGCTGGGCGAATACAGTAAACATATTCCACCGTCTTCTGCTGAGAGCTGTATCTGATTAGTCAGTCGTCCAGATAAGGGTTAACTTTAAGGCCCTATGTTCTCAGGTGAGCCACTAGCACACTGCATTTTGTGAAGACTCATTACCATAGAGAATCTGAAAGGCAGTATCTTGTACTGATAGTGAGTTGGCCCCACTGTGAATCTCAGACACTTCTTGTGGGTCATGTGGATGACTATATGGAAGTACGCATCCTGTAAGCTGAAAGCAATGAACCAGTTTTAGGTCTGCAGAGATGGATTGAGGGAGGTAAGCATTATCATCCTGAATCTTGAGATGCTGAATGTATTTGTCATATTCTAGACCTGAGGAAACTGAACAAAGGCTCCCTTTTTCCTTTGGATGAGGAAGTATGGGGAGTAGAACCTCTTCTCCCCATGTACTCCGAAGTAGCCTCCTCTATGGCTCCTGCAAAAAGCCATGAGGCCACTTTTTGTAACAGAGTCTCATGGAAAAAGTTCCTCAAGAGGGATAGGGCAGTGGGTTGGGTAGGTGATAAGGTAAACACAGGCGATGATGTCCAACATACACTTGTCCAATGCGAAAGTGGACCAAGATCTTTACTCTGATGCCACTGGGTGAGCAATGAAGGCCAACAATGGGACTCTCTTGGGATCCTGGCATCTTTTCCTTGGCAGGTACTCATGTTGTTGACTCTAATGGTAGGACAGTGTCCTCTGCGAGGATTGGTACTTACATTGCTTTCTGTAGGGTTCTGGTGCATAAATCCCTGGCAACTATAGCCGATGAATTTTTCAGGGAATAGAGCTTTTCATCCCTTCTTTTGCTAAATAGTTCTATCCCTTTGAAGGGCAGGTCCTCGATGGTGGCTTGCACTTCTTTTGGTATTCTGGGCTCTAAAAGCCAAGGGGAACATCTCAAAATGAGAGCCACGACCATTGACCTTGCTACCATGTTGGCTGCAACTATGGCTGGCTAAAATGCTATTCTAGTGACCCTCTGGTCTTGTGACCTTTTTCGAGGAGAGAAAGACCCTGGACCTGGATTTCTCCTGCACTGCTGATACCACCAGGGACCATGGATTTGGAGTGTGTGTGTGTGTGTGTGTGTGTGTGTGTGTGTGTGTGTGTGTGTGCGCAGAAATGATCAAAGCCCTGTGGGGGCACTTGGTATCTTTTCCCCTATTCATTGAGATGTGGAAGAAACAGCTCCAGTATGCCCTCATGGATTGGCGGGGGGGGAGAGAAATCAATTCTGGCTGGAGTCGTAGAACTTAGTATATAAAAAAGCTTGTGGGACTTCTCCTGTATGGCTATGGTTTCAACATCCAGGGTCTCTACAATGTGGGATAGGAGATCATGGAACACCTTGAAGTCAACAATCACTGGAGATGGGGCTAGTGTCACTTGCCTCATTGGACAATGAAGACTAGTCCATCAGTGGAAACAGCAGTTGTTCCTCCACTATCTCCAGATGTGGGGCCTAATGTCAGGCTCTGGTGTTGATGACCTGCCTAACAACCGCACTGGAGAGTGGGATTTCATCATCTTCCTGAATGCACAAGAGGGGCATCTTCTCTGGGACACCTGTGATGGTGGTCTCCAATAAGACCAAGATGGCAAGCTGTAGGGATACTGGTCTGAGGTAGGCTGTCCCAGTAGCATTTATGCCTCACCTGGGGCAGAGCTCTTAGTGAGAGCCCTCTTGTACCATTCTTGGGGTCATTCTCTGAAGCACCCCTAGTTGCTGCAGGTAAAAACGAGTAGCCTGGCAAGGGTGAAGAGGAGCAGATCTCTTCAAATAGTGGTGTAATTGAATGACATGGCCTCTGTACTGGTTCTGGTGCTGGTTGCCACTTCAGTGAGGAGGATGTCCCTGAAGGGGACACTGAAGACTCTGGGAGGACATATCTCAGGTTCTCGACCAATTCTACCATTTACAGCAGTACTGGTGCTGGAACTCCTTTCTCCTGTGCCAATCCCATTTTGGCAGAGGATGTGGAAGCTGTGTTTTTGGAGGAGTGATGTTTTATGTCCTTTTAGGATGATCCTGTGTAGTGTTAGGAGCTATGTTCATACTCAGTCTGGCTCTGCCTCCCAGCGTCACTTTTCTGTGTCCAGGGCAGCTTCTTTGCTGCCTTCCTTTCACTACATAATCCTAGTGCATGCTGCCTGCTCAGGGAAGTCACGGAGCAATGCTGACTCTTTTGTCTCTGCTTCGATGGTGATTGTTTCCTCTGAATCTGAAGTGACCTGCATGGATAATTCAAGGAGATGTAAACTGAGCCAAGCAGCATCCCTAAACATGCAGGTCCTTCAGAAAAACAACCAGCATACCAAGCACCCTGGGTTCTGGCTCTCCTCCAAGAGGAAGAGGCATCAAGCTTTGTCCATCAGTTAGGGGGATCAGCCCATCACATGACTGGTAATGTTTGAACCCTGATGCTTTTGAGCTCAACATGAAGTGTGGTGGTTGGTGTGAAGTGCTTCGCTCCATTGTAATGGAGTGTATTGGAGAGTCTTCCACTTTTCGGGAGGGGAGGGGTTGGGGGTTGGTGTGGAACATAAAATTTGGTAAGGGGGGGGGAGAGATGGATGTGAGATTTCTTCACTAAATTATTTGAAAACAATTAAAGTAGTAGGCCGGACACTTGCTGGGTTCTTGCTCATTTCTACACTTGATAAGATGGCACAGGAACACGAGGAGACACAGGATGCAGGCATGGCCCCAACAAACATTACTATTCAAAAGACTATGATCTCACATGCATGAGGCACATGCACACCTACCATAGGATCTAAGCAGAGACATACTCAAAGCAGAAGCAAGTGATTTTCATGTGTACAAAGAGGCCATGTCAGAAGGTAATATATAAGAGTACACTATCAAGCTATGGTTTATTTCATGTGCTTTTAGCTTCTTTGGGGGATGAAGGGGGAAAAGAGAAAGGTAGGGGTGAGAACTAGTGCAACAAGATTTTATGCCCGTTCCTCAAAGTATAGCCTATAATAATAAAAAAGAGAAAAATATGCAATCTAACAAAATATATTTTGACAATTTTTTAAAAGACTACTAGCAAACTGAATTTAGTATTATTTCACCATTATACATGGTAACAAATGAAAAAAAAGTGACAGATTTTTGCAAAAAATGAAACAATTACTATAAAAACAGTATTGCATGCATTTTTAGGAGGCAGCCTTTTGTAAAGGGGGGAAAAAAAAACAAAAGTTGGCAGCCACAACACATTTTGTATAACTTAAAATAGCATCACAAGTCACCTCACTATGGATTATCTTTTAAAATTATGAAATTGACAGCCATCTGAAAAAAGACCTCACAAGCACCAGGGGAACAGTTAGTTACCAGACTGAGCAACAAAAATCTGTCGTAGTAGTGCTGACTGTGTGCCATAAATCAAGATTACAACAAGGTCTCTGAAGAGAGTGCATAAGAAGCAGAATTCTGACATCAACTCAGAGTGGAACTTTCCTGGGTGGCCATTCTGAAAACTCCTTTAAAGCTCACTCTATAAAATCTCCTAGCTTTGTGGTTCTCTCATCTGGAGAGTTCAGGAAGCAACATTCATGACCTGCCAAGAGATGCTGACATATATGTTATGTCAGTGGATGTGTAGGACTTTATCCCAACTTTAAGAGTTTATTTATCTAGAAAGTAGGTGTGTAAATATGCCAAATATGTTTTAAAGAAGTATTTCCTTGAGTATTCTCAGGTCACTTTTGCCCAATTAAGGGACAGAGATGTGGAGACAGATATAAAAATATAATCTAATAACTTCAATTTTCTAATTTGCATAGTTCATTCCAATAAGCCACCCTCTTCTCGTCCCACACTTGAATGTTTTAAATACTGAACATTTCCTTAGTATACAGCATTAGAAGCCAACACACCAATAGGTGGATCAGGATTTTCAAAGCTTCCTGAGGGAGTTGAACTCCAAATTCCCAATAAATTAATGAGATTAGGATATTAAAATCTCCTAGATGTCATTGAAAATCTCAGATGCAGCATCCTGCATTTTGCACAGGAAATTCAAATCCTCTTTACATTATTTCTCATGTTGGGTAGTAGGTCAGATTAGAAAAGACACACATCTGTATTGGAAAAGAAAGCTGTTTTCATCACCAACCTTAGCAGCAAGTTCATACTGCATGATTCAGGTCCACTTTGGGGAAAAAGAGAAAATATGTACTTAATCTCTGCCATCAGGCATCTATAACATATTGCCACATACTGTGTGTATACAAGCATGGTACACACAGGTAGATTGTGGCCTACTAGGGTATGTCTACATAGCCTGTGGAAGTGAAATTCACAGCCCGGGTCAACAGACTTATGCTAGTAGAACTTGTGCTTTAAAAATAACTTTGCAGACAGTGCTTTGAAATTGCGGCTCAGGCTCTGAAGCCTAGGGAAGAGGGTGGGCTTCACAGAAGACTGTGAAGAGATATGGAGAAAGAATGGGACTGGAGTAGCTACCTACCCTCCATGATTAGTTATGGAGGGGGACTGAATGGCATGCACCCTAGAATATAGGGGAAGATAAGTGGAGTCCCTGTGGGCAGTAAATAGGGAAGCCTTTATTTTTATGTATCTAGTGATTGATTTTCAACAAAATGTGATTTTTGTCTTAAAATGAGATTTTTTTTTAAACAATCATGATTTTTTGGGAGGGGAAAGGAGTCTGACTTACCATTTTTGAATGCTTGGGATAGGAAGTTCCTTACCTCAGGAACTAGGACTGACAGCAAAATCTTAGGCTTCAGGTGCTACTGTTCTAGTTAGGAATCTATGCATTAGCAATATTCACATCACATTTCCAAAGACTGCAAGATAAGAAGTTATTTCCCAGCAATATTTTCTGTTATTTTCTGAAGTAAAGGTTTGCAAAATTGTTGAAAAAACTGCACTTTATTTCCTATGTCTGCAATTTCCATTTGTTCTGTTTCTAACATATATAATGGAAACATTCTGTTTATGAAAGTGCAAAAAAAGTCAGCTCATAATTTTCTTTCAAAATTGTTTAGCCATACCCAGGAAGTCTGTCTAGACATAGCTAAGGTTAAATTATACAACGTGAACATTTGAAATATTGAATTATGCAATATTAAAGGGTTTCTTAGTGCATAAAAATCTAGCAGCATTGAATTAAATCCTACTGCAGATCAATTAAAAAAATACAAGTGGAGAGAACATAGAACCTTCATTTATATAGCACCTTTCATCTAAAAGGATCCCAAAGTGCTTCACAAATAATAAAACACAGAGCATCACTGAAATGATGCAGCCACTTCTGGGGTGGAAGGCAGCAACAAATTCAGCAGGCAAGAGAAGGGGAAGATCTGAACTAGAACAGCAGAGTGAACCTCTGTTCTTACTAACTGTGCTTGAGATCCATACAGAATAGAAAGCAGCTTGATATTTTTCCTCTTCGAAAAGATATGCACACACAAACTACTTGGTACTCAGTTTTCTCTTCTGGAAGGATGAAGCTTTAGAATGATCTTGCTGGGATTCAGTCAGACTTTTGACCAGTTTAATTATAAGCATTTTGTGAAATTTCTTTAAATTATAGTAAGTGACATTTGAATGCTGCCAAGTCAACCAGCCTACTAGTGTAGAGGCAATATGCCATTCTGTTTTGCAAAAACTTGAATCTGAAGCAAAGGATTTCTAATTCCCTGGGCAAACACAGGATTGACATTTCCTAAAGGAGCTTCACTTGTTCTAAAGGGGGTTTGCTTGGGAGCTTTATCGCTTTTTACAACTTCTCCTACCAGATGAAAGCCCAAAAAATGACTACATAAAGAGCTTGAGCCACATTCATTATTGGCATAAGCAGGTGCATTTCCACAGAAGTTAGAGTTGTTCTGATTACACCAGTAGTAAAATATCTTTATGTCTAGATGAAAGACATGGAGTCAGCTGCTGGTGACAGAGATATAAAGATTCAGCTGGGATGGTTGGAAAGATTGATGAACTCTGCAACTACCCAAACTACTTGTAGGGAGGGAGGGTCTATGCCAACTCTGAATAAGCAGATGCGGAGAAGGGGAATTATAGGTGGGTCAAGGCAGGTGGCACTAAATCTGCATTTACTTGAATCCAGTGTTCATGATCTCCTGCATGTGTGCTGCAGAATGGCCATGGAGAGGCTATGCTCTGGTCACAGAGGTATCATGCTGCAACCCCACCAACAGGATTAAATTCCATTTGCTCAAACTCTATATACCTCTGCCAAGTCACACATTCTGTTACCTTTACTTTGAAGAACAAGCATAATTTCTCCTACTGTAGAGCACAGGTAATTTCCCCTAACAAAATAAACCTGATTCTTTGGATGTAAATTTCCATTTCTATTCTGGATGATCGAATTGTCTTGAACTGAATTCACTAAAAACTGAAACTTTGTTTCTGTAACATCACCTGTTTTCAGTTACAATCATCTTTCTCCTTTGTTAACATTCTTCTGAGATGAGACCTTGTATATAATATGATTCATCATCAGCCTAGGCCCATGATTGACTGTCTTGGCACCATACTTATCATAAATCCATGATACTCCAGAAACTATATCATAATGGTAAATTCTCAGAATGGAGAGGAGGTAACTAGTAGTGTTCCCCAAGGGTCAGTCCTAGGACCAATCCTGTTCAACTTATTCATAAATGATCTGGAGAAAGGGGTAAAAAGAGAGGTGGCAAAGTTCGCAGATGATACTAAACTGCTCAAGATAGTTAAGACCAAAGCAGACTGTGAAGAACTTCAAAAAGATCTCACAAAACTAAGTGATTGGGCAACAAAATGGAAAATGAAAGTTAATGTGGATAAATGTAAAGTAATGCACATTGGAAAAAATAACTGCAACTATACATACAATATGATGGGGGCTAATTTAGCTACAACGAATCAGGAAAAAGATCTTGGAGTCATTGTGGTTAGTTCTCTGAAGATGTCCACGCAGTGTGCAGAGGGGGTCAAAAAAGCAAACAGGATGTTAGGAATCATTAAAAAGAGGATAGAGAATAAGAAGGAGAATATATTATTGTCCTTATATAAATGGATGGTACACCCACGTCTTGAATACTGCATACAGATGTGGTCTCCTCATCTCAAAAAAGATATACTGGCACTAGAAAAGGGCAACTAAAATGATTAGGGGTTTGGAACGGGTCCCATATGAGGAGAGATTAAAGAGGTTAGGACTTTTCAGCTTGGAAAAGAAGAGACTAAGGGGGGATATGACAGAGGTATATAAAGTCATGAGTGATGTGGAGAAAGTAGATAAGGAAAAGTTATTTACTTATTCCCATAATACAAGAACTAGGGGTCACCAAATGAAATTAATAGGCAGCAGGTTTAAAATACAAGGAAGTTCTTCTTCACACAGCTCACAGTCAACTTGTGGAACACCTTACCTGAGGAGGTTGTGAAGGCTCGGACTATAACAGCATTTAAAATAGAACTGGATACATTCATGGAGCTTAAGTCCATTAATGGCTATTAGCCAGGATGGGTAACGAATGGTGTCCCTAGACTCTGTTTGTCAGAAGGTGGAGACGAATGGCAGGAGAGAGATCACTTGATCATTACCTGTTAGGTTCACACCCTCTGGGGCACCTGGCATTGGCCACTGTCGGTAGACAGGATTCTGGACTAGATGGACCTTTGGTCTGACCCAGTACGGCCGTTCTTATGTTCTGTATTTGTTTCGGTTCTTTTGCTGTGTGTACAGTAGAATTTTCCAGAAAGAGACAAGAGTTAATTTCCTTACTGTGATCCTGAAATAGATCCTGGGAACACTTGTCAAATCAAATGGTAGCATTCCCCCTACTTCCCCAACTCCGATCATTACCATCCATAGGCAAAGCAAGTCTGTGGAAATATAAATGGGAATATAAAAACAAACCTATTTTAGAAATCTATTTAGATGTGTCAGATGGAACTGTGCTCTGCTTGTTACTGCTTCTCTGATGCTAGAAATAGGACAGAGAGCAATCTTTGATGAGAAAGAGGGTAAATTGTTCTGATTTGAAGTAGATAATTCATATCCTGTTATTTCCATTAGCTGATTGGGAATGGGACAAAACTGTGCCTGTGATCCTTGCACAACTCCATATAGTATCCTCTCTGGATAATGTCCAGTGACCTCATTTTGATCAAATCTGTTGGTAGCCATTTGCTCCCAAACTGAAAGAGCATGACACCAGCTGGGGGTGGGGAGGGGAAAGAGAGTCCAACTTCAGATAGGGTTGAGCTACTGACCTTGTCTCAGCACTCTGGCTTGGTTCCAGCTATCACTTGCAAAGTGATTTTCTATCTTGTACTTCAGGGACTGTTTCAACATGCCATATGACCTGTAGTCCCTTCTACAGTGTCTGGCAGGAACAAGGATTGTAAAACCACTTTTCTGAGGACTCTGAATAGCCTCTGCTTTTTATAAAGTTTCTCCCTGTAGCACTGATAGAGTTGGGAAGTGATTTGCCTGCACCTTTGATATCAATACTAAGGCCCCATATACCCACATGAAACAGATTTATGTCACACACTTTCGAGGAGAAACCCGCAGTCTTCTTTTATATTGAGAGGACCATACTTACAATACTGACCACTCATGCTAACACTGCTTGTGAAAGCATATGGACCGTGTCAAGTATATTTCATACATTTATTTTTGTGATAAGGCTGATGTTTACAGGGCTTTCATGCCCTGGCTGCTTGTGAAGGGCCTGTATAGTGAGGAAGTCACTCTTCCAGGTTAAAAAAAAACCCTCCCTCAACAGAAACCCTGAGTCCGCGGCCACCAAAGATGACAGCTCCAGAGGGTGTGAACCTAACAGGTAATGATCACGTTTGGTAGCGACACCAGGTTGAATCTGGACAAGTAGACATTGACAAACTTTATGTCCTTATAGCATGGAGGCCGGGGGAGCTAGAAAGAGGTAAACGGTGGGCCAAGAGACCCCTTACTGCTTGCTTCTTCTGCCACATCTGGGCTATGTTGCCACTTCATGGCCAGACACTGCAGGGAGGAAGTGAAGTTGATGGTGAGGCTTGGCTACCTTAAGCAGCAGCTGGGAACAATAAACTGGATATTAGGGGATAGTGATAGGCAGATACTTTCCTAGTCTGTTAGGGAAGGCAGGAAATCTCCACTCCTCTCATCTTCCCAGAGAAGGGATAAACCACTACAGCTTGTCTAGGACAGCCACAGACATCCTAAACACAGTTACACACTACTCTGCCTCAAAGTCTATTGTTTCTATATCTGACACCCCCCACCCTCTTAACTCTGATTTGGACAGCTGGCTTTCCTCCTTAAAAGGAGGAAGAATTCCTAGGATGGGTGAGTAACCACGCCCAGAGGAATCAGCACTAGTCTTTAGTTTGGCTTTTTCTGTGTTAATGTGCCACTCTGCACTCTGAGAAAGTGAGCAGGGGAATTGGATACTGAGGATTAGCTGCCATGCTGAACTCACTGAAGCTGAGCAGGGGAACCAGTGCTGATTATATTTATATCCCCTTTGGGAGTTTGTCCCTATGAGCTTGCGTCAGAGATGGCAGTTGCTGACGCTACAGGGATCAAAGTGAGATTTCCCATTTGGCATGCTTCCATTTGGCATCACTGCTCCAGTGCAGATGGGGAAGGAGCTGCTTGCCCCTGGAGGCAGTTTTTCCAATTGCCTTCCTCTGTTGCCAGTACCTTACAGGTCTGGTTCTGCCCCCAATCTGCATGGTGTCTGAAGTACCCATTTTAATATATCTGTGGACCTTACCACAGAACATTAAGATGCATGTACAGGTGTCAACAACATAGCTAAAGAGGTTGTGAACATATAATAGTGTCAGTGTAGTCACTGTGTTGCATACATCGACTGTTGCTTCTTTTCAGAAGCCGTCCCAAAATGCCCCCCATACTGACAGTTAAGTCGGTGCAAGCGCTCCTGGCAACGACATGCAAAAGCAATTTAATTACTATGGTGGCTGTACATCCATGTAACTTAAGTCAACTTTATTTTGTAGTGTAGACTTGTCCTAATATCCTGGGACCAACACAGCTACAACAACACTGCATACAATCATTTGACTTTGGCAGCTAAACTACTAAGATGACATCAGCAACATTTAGTCAGTCAGAAAAATGGATTGACTATAATACCTTGAGCAGCAAGTTAAATCTGCTTTACCTAGCTTGAACCTAGTGTTCTCAATTACCTGTGAGACAGTTTTTCTATTTGATATTTTATGAACCTGAACAGAAATCCAGAATCTGCCAACATACTGCACTGAGTAGTTTGGCTGCCAATGTCTCTAACAATATGCTAAAGAATGTAATAACACAAAAATGAAAACAGGCATACACAAAGACTAAAATGCTTCAATTTTAAAATAAACTTTATTATAAGTGTCTTGGAAACTACAATTGGGTCAGATCTGACCAAATCTGGGGTTGATCTGATCCAAACAATATTATAGAAGCCATTCTATTTGAGCCTGAATGCAAGAACCAAGTAACAGTTGCAATACCAGATGCATTCATGTTATTTTAAAATATCATCTACCAAGATACACTTTACCTAAAAAAATTGAAATGAGATTTGACATATTCAATTGGTAAGAGTTAATATTTAAATCTCTCTTTTCCTGACATGCCCACAGCCCCACTCCCCACATACACATACTTCCATGTTCTCTTTTCAAGCAGAAAAGTGAGGGACATCTGGCCCTTTTCTAATATATTTATTTATATCACAATTGATACAACTTTTATTTATATCACACAAAAAACTCTCTACTCACTTCTTTACTTTTGAAGTGTTAATGATAATCTGTGGAAAGAATCTTGTGAGCCTACCCTAGTAAATTGTAATCCAGAAATCCCTACAACTTTTAAGACACAGGGACTAATATATATCCTATCCCACTTCACTCTGCAAATACACAGAGCCTTTATTCCAAGAAGAACTTTCAGTAAAAAATGATGTGTGAACAGCAGACACTGATGTTCACACAAGCATACTGCATACAACCCAGCAGGCGATTTTTCTGTTTTTTTTGGATTATACTCTGAAGGTGCTGGCACAATGGAATTTCAATACCATAACTGCTTATTTGTCTATGTGCCAGCTTCTGAAATAACAGGTAAAAACAAAACAAAACAAAAAAACAAAAAACACAAAATAAAACCCCCTCTCTTTATAAATTTATGGGAATCACAAAATGTTTTCAATTCTCCAGTTCAAATGATGTAATTTATAACCATGACACAAACAGAGAAGCAGCACAAAAGAAGGGAAAATACAGAAATAACATAATGTTCCCAAGGTTCAGTTTACAAGGACCTCACACAAAGTTGTTTTTTTTTTTTTTGCAACTCTTACTAGAAACAGTATTATTTGCTAAAAATGAAGTAGCTGCCAAAGCTATGATCCATCTAAAGCAAACATGTTTAAGATGGAAATAGAGTGTTAATGCTGAAGAAAGGCAGAATTGAGTATACAAATTTTCTCTAAAAACTGTTGGAGACGGCACTACACTAAGTTTGTTTTTTCAGCTTTTTGATTGAAAATTGATTGCATTTACAGATAGAATTCTTAAATTATATAGCTACCTTAAAACAATAACAGAAGTAATCAAATCTCAAACTTTCTAATTAAACCTTTATTCCTTCAGTAGGTTATTGGGAATTCAGCACTAGTCTTGGTTCACATGATAGAACAATGGGAAAATTTTCCGAATGGTTGAACGCTAACTCTGACAAGTGTGGAGAGCCAACTACAATACATTATATGGTAGCATAACCTGCCACCCACATTGCTGAGAGAACAGCTTTCAAACACATGCATTGAGCTGTAAAACCACAAAATCCCTTATTACATATTGTCTCTTACTTTAGGTGAAATATACCATCTTTTCCCCCATTTACAGATCTGCGGGGGGTTTTTAAAACTGTCATCTGTTAAGTTTATTCAATAGTTAAAACAGTCTTTTACAAACTGTTTCACAAATGCTATCTTGCCTGTTTTGTTTTTACACAGGCAAACAAATTATCACTGTCTTACAGTATACAATGAAGTCTGACATGTCTTCCACAGTTTCCCACAGCTTATTTAGATATCTGGTGCTGTTTCTTTCCATGTGACATTCACCAACC
Source organism: Trachemys scripta elegans (assembly GCF_013100865.1). Lineage (NCBI taxonomy): Eukaryota > Metazoa > Chordata > Testudines > Emydidae > Trachemys > Trachemys scripta. The sequence continues at coordinate 53,256,510 of NC_048302.1, forward strand.
TTCCGTAAAATGACAAAAGTCTAACGTAGGTGGCATCTGTATAAAACAGATTTAATTTTTAAAGACTTATTTCTGGGATGAAATGTTTTTGGGCTTTCTGATATTTTAATGAAAAATACATGATCAACAGTCATAAAAAGTCATACTCAAGATTATGTTCTTGATAGGAAATGTAGATGTACTGTATTTACTGTGATTATTTTCTATTTCTATCCAATACAAATGGATTCTGGGGATTATATTGTCATAGGACGTATGGTTCTGGATATTGGTACATTCATGTAAATAGTCAGCACTGCAGAATGACAAATATACTCCACCCTCATTACAACACACCGTGATTCCCAGCCAAGAATTCTTGTCTGGTCAGAAAAGGGTGCATTACAATAAAAAGCAATCCAACAAGCCAAATTACACAAGAGGACTCGAGCCACAATGTTAACTACAATTGTTAGGATATATAGCTCTGACTGGGGAAAGTGAGATATTTAACGATTTTATGAATGTACATGACTTCCTTGCTACAAGAAAGATCACTTAAATTTTTGCTGTGTACAAACCCTGCTCAGTTAATGATTTTGCCCCATGTTTGCTGATTGAATAATCGCATTCCAAGATAGTTAGAGAATATACAGTTTCTTCTGGGGTTTTCATTTGCAACTTTGTTGGCAGGGGAATTTTATTTGCAAGTGTTTCTATTATACCGACAGGGTCAATTAATCCAGTGAACTATTGGTCATTCTGTCTGATAGCTCAGTGGACTATTCAAGCAGCCACTTTCATAACTCACAACTGAATGCAGCCAGTTACCCTGGTAAACATTACAGCACTGACTGTCCATGGGGATTTAAGCATGTTTATTTTGGTCACGTACAAAGGTAATGTGATTTTTTTCACATTTTGACACAATACTAATATAATTGGAGATTAATTTTAAATGCTTTTTAAAACAATATTGATTGGCTCCTTTAGATTTAATAGGAAAAGATTCAAGTATGTGGGTGCTTGGATACATAAGCATTTATTGGTCTTTCTTGGAGTGCCAGGAGGTGGCCAACATTGTCAAGGAAAGCTAAAAACAAAAATGTTCTTGGTCCATCTTAGTGATGAAATTAAATGAGAGGCACTTTCAAGGACTCAAAAACTTCTTGGATGTAGTAGAAAGGATTAAAAGCTACAGATAAAGCCCCTGAAGATGTATACCTTAACTGAGTAGCAGATACACAAGAAGAAAATACAGAGAACAAGGGGAGGAGGGAGGAAGTAGTACAGAGAACAAAACAGGGTGATACATAACAGAAATACATAACCAAAATAAAGACATTTTAACTACATGGGACAAATTCATCCCTGGTGTAAAGAAAAGGTTACCTACCTTCCATAACTGGAGTTCTTCATGATGTGTGGTTCCTATCTGTATTCCACTGTGGGTATGCATGTACTCCATGCACTTGAGACCAGAACATTCTTACAAGTAACATAGGCATGGACCAATGGACACGCTTTCCCTCCTCTGCTCTGAGAGTGTGTGTGTGCGCGCGCGCCACTCTCCAGTTCCTTCTCTATCATGAATCAAGTGTCTTGATCCAAAACAGGGGGGAAGGAGGACAGGTAATGGAATACAGATTGGGACTACACATCTTGAAGAACTCTAGTTACAGAAGACAGGTAACCGTTCTTTTTCTTCAAGTGATGGTCCGCGTGTGTATTACACTGTGTGTTATTGACAAGCAGTATTCATAGAAGAGGGTGTGAGGACTTCTGTCATATTTATGATTGTAACACAGCTGACACAAAGGATGCATCAGTTGAGCAGGCTTACGCTAGGGCATGGTACCTTGTGATGGTCTGAATAAAACTCCACATCTCTGCTTTACAGATACCAAGGAGTGGTATCTGCCAAAGCAGTTACCAAAGCAGCCTTTGCTCTGGTGGAGTGGCCCTTCACTCTGCAAGGTGGAAACACATCAGATAACTGGTAACAGAGCAAGACAGAGCCCAAAATCCACTTGAATAGTCTTTGTAAATAAAGATCATGATTACCTTTTATATGTTCCACTAGGCCTACACAGAGCCCAGGCTAAAAAAGCTTTGCTCTTTGAAGATAGAAAGCCAATTCCCAACATGTGTCCAGGGAATGGAGACTGATCCTCAATGGTGGTATGAGGTTTAGGAATAAACAGTCACAAACTGGGACATAGGTAATCTGGCCTAGCAGTCAGAGCTGGAATCATGGGCGGTGCGACTCCTGCATTTGGGGAGGCTAGGCCTGAGTGCCTGAAGCTCCCTAGAAGTGGAGGAAGCCCCCATTGGCCCCCAGACCGTGGCCCTACCCATTGCTCCACCCCAAGGCTCGCCCCCACTCGACCTCCTCCCCCAAGGCCCCGTCCATGCTCCACCCCAGGCCTCACTCCCATTCTGCCCCCTCCCCCGAGACTGCACGTAAGTATGTCCCAAAAGTAATGTAGGACTTCTACATTAATTAGACGATATGCCTCACTGTATGTCAGGAATCAGGACCTGCAGCTGGGTCTGGGACTAGTTAGCTGCCTGTGATGGGGTACATCTACCCTGCACTGACCCAGCTGGGGTTAATCACACACTGGAATGAAGAGGCAATGCCCCTTTGCCCCTGCTGGACATGCTCAAACTGGAAACAGGATATAAAAGAGTGTGGCCCAGCTCAGTCTGGGCTGGCTCAGGAGGACAGCAGATGCATGCTGCAGGCTCCTGCCAGGGAGTTGCTAGAGCTACAGGCTGCAGAGGCCCAGCCTCCCCAAATGCAGACATTGAGGTGCAGAAGGTCTAATACCGGTCTGCATTAGCCTTTCTTCTTGGAGATGAGGAATTATTATGAATAAAATCCCTTTCCTCAATGTTGAAGTAGTACTGACTCAATGGCACTTATTAGAAAGAGGAAGTCTACCTCCCGTAAGAGTCGCCTCTCGTGACAGTGGTCCCGGAAAAGGGACTAGGACACTATGGTGTAACCAAAGTGGACAGTATCGAGAACCTATTTGTCCATGGTTATTCTCTACTATACATGCAAAAATTGAGCAAAGCATCTACTAAAACAGATCTTGGAAGTGGGAGGACCTTAGGTAAATTCCCATCAAAAGTACTATTTGACAGGCAGTTGTAGCTAGAAAGAGGTGGCACACTCTCCTTGTTCTGCTGCACCCTCTGACACTTACATGGGGATTCATACCCTCTGGTGAAAGAAGGGCTGTGTGTTGGTCTAGGCTGAAAAGGTTGGCTTGTGTATTTCCTTTTGGGCGCTGAGGTGTATATCCTCAGAAAACAGGGGGCTGCCCTTGAATCATTTAATGACTACAATGACTCATCAGTCTGTTGATTTAACAAGCAGTCCCCTTGAAAAGGAAGGCTCCACAGTGGATTGTACTTCCCTGGGGAAACCTGAGGAATAAAGCCAGGACTCCCTGCATATAACATGGGTAGTTGCTATCGATCTAGAGGCTATATCCGCATAGTATACTGCAGCTTGAAGAGATGATCTGGCTATCAGACTACCCTTGTCAATAGGGACTTGGAATTGCACTCTGTCCTCCTGAGGGAGTTTGTCACTAAATTCCAAAGCCTTGAAGTAGTCGCTGAAATCATACTTTGCAATAGTACTTAGCTATTTAGAATTGTAGGCTGTAGATGTAAATACTTTTCTCCCTAGAAAGTCCAAGCATTTGGCCTCCTTATCTGAGTAAATCTTGTGTGTTGTCATCTACTCCTTTCTGTATAGCCTGAACAACCAGGGAGTTGGGGATACAATGTGTGAAAAGAAACTCTGCTCCCTTAGTAGGAACAAAGTACCTCTTTTCTGCTCTCTTACGAGTGGGTCTCTTGTTGCTGGGATGTTCCATGCCACTTTGGCAGATTCTCGTATAGTATTGTTGACCAGGAATACTATTGTAGTAGGTCCTGTACTCTGCAGAACGTCCAGGAGTTTGTGGAATGACTCAGACTTCCTCCAGGGGAATCTGAAGGGCATCAGCAAATTTCTTAACTGCTCCTGAAACTGTTTGTGATTGTCCAGTGAAGATAGTAATGCTGCTGCAACCGCCTCATCAGGAGAAGACGACCATATGTCTGATTGTACCAGCGGTACTAAGAGAGCCAGCGGTTGTTTTTGCTTCCTCCATAGGCTCTGGAAAGAGTTTAGGTGGGTCCCCTGATTTAGAAGGATGGCGAGAGTTTTGGTAAAAGGATCCAGCATGGGCTGAGGTAGACCTCGTGGCATAGGATACCACACAACCCAGGGGAGCACATCATCTTATATCATCATATTGTGCCTCAGGAAATTCTGGAACCTCTATCAGGGCTGATGACTTTTGGAGGAGGCAGTGGTGGTCCTTCTTCCACAACAGGATCGCGTAATTAAGAAAATGCGGGCTCCATCTCCAAAGGTAGCGCCCTTGGAACCATCAGTGAGAAAATACCCCAACCAGTACAGGGAACAGGAGAACTATTTCTTTCATAACGTTCATGAACAGATATTGTCACAATCTCCCTTGTAAGAATCAGTTCTGATAGGATGAAAGATTCTGGATCCAGCGGGACAGTCATGTCCTCCAAAGTGGGATATTTGCCGCCATGAGGCATCTTCTCCCTCTGAACTTTCAGTGTCTGCTCAGAAGTGTATGTTGGTGCCGACGGTGTCTGGAATGGTCATCTGTCCTTCACCGGTACCGACTGTCATACTGGTCTAAGCTCACGCCCCTTTACTAAACAGTGATGGTCCCACTGCTGCCAATGTTGCCAAAATGGAGGTACTCCTAGTTCTGGCAGCCTGCAGTTTGGTACCATGATCTCGATGGGTTTTTGAGCTTCCCTGCACCAGATATGAAGAGTCACCAGACCTTGAGATTGTAGGGGAACCAGCACCTCCTCTTAGAAGTGGATCTAGAGGGGGATTTTTCCAAGCCTCAGGGTGAGCCTGACACAAGGAGTCCTTGGCTCTACCTTTCCCTGCTCCTGTATCTGAAGTTGTAGTGCTGGGCAGCACATTCGTCAATGCCATTGCCCACTGGATGTGGGGGGTCTGCCCAACCCAGATGCAACTTGGGCCTGATAGCGCACTCGATTATATGTTTTCTAAGCCGTAACTCCCATGCTTGATGGGTTCAGGGCGGGAAGAGGTGACTGGTACTTCACTTAGTGCAGACACAAGCTTCTGCGAGTATCAGAGGGGTAGCCGTGTTACTCTGAATCTGTCAAAAGCAACAGAGGGTCCTGTGGCACCTTTAAGACTAACAGAAGTATTGGGAGCATAAGCTTTTGTGGGTAAGAACCTCACTTCTTCAGATGCAAATCACTGAATGTGAATAGAATTCATGGCCAGTTAAAGTACTACTGAAACCCAAGTGATTAGAAAAGAAGAAATACTATGTCTTTTCAGCCAAATAAGTTAGATATTGTCTACATGAGAAAGTTGAACTGGTATTTACACTGACACAATGAAACTAACATAAAAGGATGTGTAGATACTATTTTGATTTAGTTTAAGTTGATGAAGAACATGTTTAACTAATCAAAATAAGCCACTTTTACACTGAAATAAGTGTGTCCACACAGCCTTTTGCATCAGTATTATATTGGTTTAAAAGCTAACTCAAGTAGGTGCAACTTTCTCACGTAGCCAAACCCCTATAGAAAAAAAAAAAATCTATTAAAATCAAAGTGTCTAATAATAAACAGTCAAGAACTCACAAATAAACAGTCAATTTATAAAAACGTTACTAACAAAGTCCAATTAAACAGTGATTACTCTTCAATTAGTGGGATGTTGCATAGAAAAATCCCCCAATGGGGTTAAGGTGTGCAGATGAATCTAAGTGAGCGTAGGTAAATACTAGCAACAATGAAATCAACTGGACTTTGTTAGTCTAGTACTCAAACAACAAGCTAGCAGCTAATTTATAGTACAAAATAACTGTTTGGTGATTTGTGTAATGAAATAATGTAATGCCTCTGTTATATTTGCAAATAAATTGTTAATTTTTAAACATAATTGATAGCAAGTTCACCTTGGTTAGTTTTCAACAATCCCCGAATTAATAGCCTGCTTGGTTTAGGAACACTTTGTGAGGCAATGGACAACTTTTGGTAGTAACCAATATCCAGATATCCATCTCCAAGAGCTGGAGATGGGAGGATAGTGCCCCACTCCACTATGAAAGTATTTTACCTACCAGCGCTGCTATAAGCACACTTAATTCTAGACAATTTCACTTGCAGCAAGTACACAAGAGAAAACATCTACATGCAGAATAGTGCTACCTTTCATTTCCAGGTGCCAGCCTGAAATAGTAGAAGGGGAGGAAGAAGGAAGAGAATGTGAATGCAGTGTTGCTAGGGATTGGAGCACGGGGCCTCATGTCATGACTCAGTATGTGACCTTGAACAAGTCACTCAACCTATTTGCAAACCATTTACCCCACCTTTAAAATGGCTACAATACACTCACTCTGCATAATTCAAAGGAGTGTTGAGAGCTGCTACACTATACAGACTATCAAAATTTGCATTTGACTGCCCATTGAGCTAACAAGCAACTGTTTTTTGTTTGTTTGTTTTTGGAGATTACAAGTGTGTTTCATAAAGGTAATAGTGTTGATGTACTATACTTCTGTAAGGCATTTGCCATCAAACCACATGATATATTAATTAAGAAAGCAGAACAATACAAAAATAATATGGCACAGATTAAACACTGGTTAATTGAGCAGTCTCAAAATGTAATTGTGAATGGGGAATTAGATCTCACGGAGATTAGAGAGGCTACAAAAAGAGAAAACCCAATAATAATGAGGGATTTCAACTATCCCCATATTTCCTGGGAACATGGCACCATAGGCAAGATGCAGAGATAAAATTTCTAGACAGCATTAATGACTGCTTCTAGGAGCAGCTAGTCCTGGATCCCATGAGGGGAGAGGCAATTCTTGATTTAGTCCTAAGTGGCTCACAGCATCTGGTCCAAGAGGTGAATATAGCTGAATCGCTTGTAATAGCAGCCATAACATAAATAAATTTGACATCTTTGTAATGGAGAAAATACCAAAGAAACCCACCACAGTAGCATTTAACTTCAAAGTGGGGAACTACACAAATATGAGACTAGTTAAACAGAAGTTAAAACAGTCACAAGAGTGAAATGCCTGCAACCAGCGTGATACAGGCTTAAATTAAATGTATAACTGAAATAAAAAAAGCAGTAAGAGGACAAAAAACATGGCCACATGGCTAAACAGAATAAAAGATATGGTTAGAGACAAACTGACAATTGGAAGACAAATCCTACTGAGTAAAATAGAAAGGAGCATAAATTCTGGCAAGTCTAATGTAAAAGTATAATTAGGCAGGCCAAAAAAGAATTTGAAGAACAACTTGCAAAAGACACAAAAACTACCAGCAAAATTCCGTTTAAGCACATCAGAAACAGGAAGTCTGCCAAACAATTAAGTGGAGCCACTGGACGACTGAGGTTCTAAACAAGCACTCAAGGAAGACAAGGACATTGCAGAGAAACTAAATGAATTTTTATGTGACAAATCTGAGAAACTGTCTCAGACAGAGGTGTTGATAGAGGAGGTTTTGGAACAAACTAATAAATTAAACAATAAGTCGCAAGGACCAGGTGGGATTCACCCAAGTGTCCTAAAGGAACGCAAATATGAAATTTCAGAACTACTAACTTATTGCTTAAATCAGCCTCTGTACCAGATGACTGGCAAATAGCTAATATGATGATGATTTTTTAAAAAGGCTTTAGAGGCGATCCTGGGAATCACAGGCCAGTGAGCCTAACTTCAGTACCAGACAAATTGGCTGAAACTATATAAAGAACAGAATTACTAAACACACATACATGAACCTGATATGTTGAGTCAACACAGCTTTTACAAAGAGAAGTCATACCTCACCAATTAGAATTCCTTGAGGGGGTCAACAAACATGTGGACAAAAGTGTTCTAGCTGATATAGTGTACTTGGACTTTCAGAAAGCCTTTGGCAGGGTCACACACCAAAGGCTTTCAGCAAAGTAAGCAGTCATGGGATAAGAAGGAAGGTCCAATAACTGATTAAAAGATAGGAAATAAGGAATAGGAATAAATGGTCAGTTTTCACAATGGAAAGCAGTAAATAGAGGGGTCTCCCAAGGATCTCTACTTGGACCAGTGCTCATCAGCACATTCATAAATGAGCTGGAAAAAGGGTAACAGAGAAGTGGCAAAGTTTGTAGATAACTATCTTGAGTAATTTAGTGTCAAGTCCAAAGCAGACTGTGAAGAGTTACAAAGGGATCTCACAAAACCAGGCAACAAAATGGCAGTTTAAATTCAACGTTGATAAATACAAAGTAATACACATTAGAAAACAATCCCAACTGTATATAGAAAATGATGAGGTCTAAATTAGCTGTTACCACTCCAGAAAGAGATTGTGAAGTAATTGTGGATAGTTCTCTGAAAACAGCTGCTCAATGTGCAGCAACAGTCAAAAAAGCTAATAATTAGGGCTGTCAATTAATCGCAGTTAACTCATGTGATTAACTCAAAAAAATCAATCACAATTAATCGCACTGTTAAACAACAGAATACCAACTGAAATTTATTAAATATTTTGGATGTTTTTCTACATTTTCAAATATATTGATTTCTATTACAACATAGAATAGAATTTGTTTTTTACAGTGCAAATATTTGTAATAAAAATAAATACAAAGTGAGCACTGTACAATTTGTATTGTGCTGTAATTGAAATCAATATATTTGAAAATGTAGAAAATATCCCAAAATATTTAAATAAATGGTATTTATTATTGTTTAATCACATATTTAATTGTGCTTAATTTTTTTAATCGCTTGACAGCCCTACTAATAATGTTAGGAACCAGTAGGAAAGGGATAGATAATAAAACAGAAAATACAATTTCATTATATAAAGCCCTGGTACACTCACACTGAATATTGTGCACCATTCCGGTTATCTCATCTCAAAAAGATATATTATAATTGGAAAAAGTACAGAGAAGAGCAACAAAAATGACTAGGGGGTAAGGAACAGCTGCTATAAGAGAGATTAAAAAGACTAGGACTGTTCAACTCAGGGAATAAACAACTGAGGGGAGATAAGATGGAGGTCTATAAAATCATGAACAGTGTGGAGAAAGTGAATAAGGGAATGTTATTTACCCATTCATGTGTTATGTGAAGCAGGCATCACCCAATGAAATTAATAGGCAACAGGTTTAAAACAAACACAAGGAAGTACTTCTTCACATAAGGCACAATCAATCTGTGGAATTCATTATCCGGGGATGTTGTGAAGCCAAAACTATAACTGTGTTCAAAAAGAATTAGATAATTCATGGAGGATAGATCCATCAATAGCAATTAGCATAGATAGTCAGAGACACAACTGCACGCTCCGAGTGTCCCTAAACCTACAACTGCTAGAAGCTTGGACTGGACAACAGGAGGTGGATCATTTGATAAATTGCTCTGTTCTGTTCATTCCCTCTGAAGCATCTGGCACCACCAATTATGGGAAGACAGGATACTTGGCTAGATGGACCATTGACCTGTCTCATTATGACCGTTCTTATGGAATCATCATCAAGAGGCTGTACAGTAACTCCTCACTTAAAGTCGTCCCGGTTAACGTTGTTACGTTGCTGATCAATTAGGGAACATGCTCATTTAAAGTTGTGTAATGCTCCCTTCTAACGTTGTTTGGCAGCCGCCTGCTTTGTCTACTGTTTGCAGATAGAGCAACCCCTTGCAGCTAGCTGGTGGGGGCTTGGAACCAGGGTGGACCAGCAGCCCCCCATCAGCTCCCCCTAAGTTCCCTGTGCAGCAGCTGCCCAGCAGGCTAGCAATTGCAGCTGTCCCTCCCCCCCAATTGCCATATGCTATTCCTGCCCTCTGCCTTGGAGCTGCTCCCCGAGACTCCTGCTTGCTGTGCGGGGGGGGGGAGGGGGGGAGAGGGGGGAAGGGAAGGAAGAGGGGAGCTAATGTCAGGGTGTCCCCCTTCCCCCTACTCCTGCACCCCGCTTACCCCATCTTCCATAGAGCAGGGGGGACACATCAGGGCTCAGGACGGAGGGAGCTTGCAGCAGCTGCAATCTCAGCAAGCTGATCTAATTAACAAGGCAGTGTACTTAAAGGGGAAAGGCGCATATCTCCCTCCATTCCTGCTGCCTTGTAGAGAGAGAGTTAACCCTTGAGGGTTGATGAACCCAAACTTCAGCCAAGTGCTAGTTCATCATTTAGCAGTAAGGGAAATACTCTACCCTCTGACTCCTCCACCTCAACCAAGCTTCACAATCATCATCACGATGTACCAGTATTAAATTGTTTGTTTAAAACAGAGAGAGAGAGAGAGGATGAGAATGTGTGTACACACACACACACACACGTCTTTTGTCTGTTGAAAAAAAATTCTCTGGAACCAACCCCATCATTTACATTAATTCTTATGGGGAAATTGGATTCACTTAACATCGTTTCGCTTAAAGTTGCATTTTTCAGGAACATAACTACAACATTAAGTGAGGAGTTACTGTACTTCTAGTGTGGTCCTATAGGATCAGCTCTTGGCCCTTAACTATTTAACGTTTCTATCAATAACCTGGAAGAAAAAATCATTACTGATTAAGTTTGCTAATAACACAAGGATTGGGGAAATAGTAAATAATAAAGAGAAAAGGTCACTAATACAGAGCAATCTAGATTGATTGATAAGCTGGGTGAAAGTTTTTGTTCTCTGTTTGTACAGCGCCTAGCATAGTGGGGTACTGGTACATGCCTGGGGCTCCTAGGCACTCACTATCACAAATAAAATATTCATTTAAATTCAGCCAAATGTAAAGTCACATCTATGAATAAAGAATGTAGGTAACGTTAATAGACTGGGGGCTCTATCCTGCAAAGCAGTGATTTTGAAAGAGTCTTAAGAGTTATGGTGGATAATCAGCTAACCATGAGCTCCCAGTACTGTGGCCAAAAGAGCTAATGTCATCTTGGATATGTAAACAGGAGAATATCAAGTGGAAGCAAGGAGGTTATTTTACCTCTATGTTTGACGCTGGACACAGTAGTAAGTAGTGGTCATGCCAGTTCTGGCATCCACATTTCAAGAAGGATGTTGACAAACTGGAGAGGGTTCTGAGAAGAGCCATAAGAATAACTATAAGGCATATTTTCCAACAATGACAGATCCAAAGAGCTCAATCTATTTATTTTATCAAAAAGAAGGTTAAGGGGTGACTCGATCATAGTTTATAACTACCTACAATGGGAACAAAAGGAGAGGGATAGCTTGGTGGTTTGAGCCTTGGCCTGCTAAACCTGGGGTTGTGAGTTCAATCCTTGAGAGGGAATCTGGGGCAAAAATCAGTACTTGGTCCTGCTTGTGAAGGCAGGGGGCTGGACTTGATGACCTTTCAGGGTCCCTTCCAGCTCTATGAGATAGGTATAAAAATTTGACTATGGGCTACTGAATCTAGTAGACAAAGGTTTAACAAGATCCAAGGACAAAGTGAAGCTAGACAAGTTTAGACTAGAAATAAAATGCAACTTTCTAAGTTTGAGGATAATTAATCATTGGAACAACTTACCAAAGTCTGTGGTGGATTCTCCATTACTGACAATTTTTAAATCAAAATCAGATATTTTTCTTAAAAATATGGTCTAGTTCAAACCACAAATTAACTCAGGAAAGTTCTATGGCCTCTTATGCAGGTCAGACTAGGTTATCACAATGGCCTTATACTTAGGGCTCTTTGTTTACAGTTTTTATTTTATTTAATTTTTCCCAGGAATTTATTAGTGTTTATTACCACAACAACAAAAACAGATGAAAGTCAGTGCAAAAACTAAATATCTATTTTGGTAGATGGAAAGATGGGAGGAAGTATTGAGTAGATTAATGCTTTGAATTACCATTCATCAATGTGGTTTGCTCCAGAACTAAAAGGGAACTGAAAATACACCTCTACTCCGATATAACGCTGTCCCCGGGAGCCAAAAAATCTTACCATGTTATATCGAATTTGCTTTGATCCGCCGGAGTGCGCAGCCCCGCCCCCCTGGAGCACTGCTTTACCCTGTTATATCCGAATTTGTATTATATTGGGTTAGAGGTGTACAATGCCACCCCTCTATAAGAAAACAATACATCTTTAATCCCCAAATAAAACTTTTAATTTGAATAAACAGTTTACTGTTGTAGAGTTAGAACTATTAGCCTATAAATATTTACATTTAATAATTGGCACACCATTTGCAGTACAACTACATCCTTTTCTCCTGTTTCCCCCCCCCCCCCCAAACTTTTGGATACTTCCTTGTGTTCTGAAACTTATTCTGATACAGATTTTCCTTTTCTTCCCATTTTAGTATATCAAATCTTTAAAGTTATCTGCTAGCAGCTTGAAAGGTGTATGTGGTGGACGCGAGATTCATCAGTACGTTCAGATGTGCATGCACTTCAGAGCTTGTGAGTGTGCCCGTTTGTTCATTTTGTGCAGCTATTGGACTAATATATAGCCTTACTTCAACAGGCAGCTTTTCACATACACAGACTAATGTATTATCGTAATACATGTACCTCGTGCAATGTACTGTATTTTCCTAATAAAACAAGTTATTTCATATATATTTGAATGATACAAAAGTAGGGTGAAAAAAATCAGAAAAAAAATGAATACTACTTTTTGTAAAACCTGGGAAATTTTTGGTAAAAACTGGTTTAAACTGAAAACAAAGGGGCTTATTTATAATACTCTATGGATCAATGAATACAGCTCTACATTACGATTATGAAAAAGTTAGGGAAAAAATGTACTGTGTTCTTGCTCTTTACGGGCCCAATCCTGTAGTACTTATACAGATAAAATTCTCATTAAAGTCAGTGGGAGTTATAGCTACACAAGGGCTGCAGGATTTGTTCCCTGGATTCTGCTACTCAGCCTAAAATACCCAATATATTATCATGTTTCCATATTGATTTAAGAAACTTGGAGAAAACAAACCTAACTTTAAATTTAGGAACAGGGGTCTCATCCAGTATGGGAACTCCTGAAGTCCCTCTAGTCCAGTATCCTGGCTCCAACAGTGGCCAGTAGCAGAAGCTTTAGAGGAACAAAGAAATTTGTTCATAGTGCAGATACAGACGGGTATTGGAAAAAGCAACAGAGGGTCCTGTGGCACCTTTGAGACTAACAGAAGTACTGGGAGCATAAGCTTTCGTGGGTAAGAACCTCACTTCTTCAGATGCAAGTCTTACCCACGAAAGCTTATGCTCCTAGTACTTCTGTTAGTCTCAAAGGTGCCACAGGACCCTCTGTTGCTTTTTACAGATTCAGACTAACACGGCTACCCCTCTGATACTTGACAGGTATTGGAGTATCCATGTACTTCTGTAACCATTACAGACGGCTGGTCAGAGCTCAGGACAGAGTCATGAGATCTAGATTCTAATTCTGACTTCCACTAGCTCACTGTGTAACCTTCGACCATTCACTACCCCATCTCCTGTGCCTCAATTTCTTCATCAGTAAGAAGTTAGAATGTGTCCACAAAATGCTTTGAGATACACGGATGAAAAACTAATGTAAGTATTTGAGACTCCACTCCTAGCTGGATGCAGCCAACATTTTTTCTAGAAGACTAACATAGTAGGGATTAGAATTATGGCTATGACGTGCTGGAGCAGGCTCACAGCAACCTTTGTTAAAATTCCTCCATCAAATTGAAGGGTTGGGGGTTTCCCTGACTCTGATGGAGCATGTTCTTCATCTAGATACTGCTAATTATCCATGCCAGAGATATCTTAATGAAACCCAGAGGAAGGGGAAAAAAAGATTTTCTGAAAAGAAAGCCTTTTCTCTATTTGGGAATGCACAAAACCGAACTAAGTATGAGGTATCTTGATTCAGTTTCATTGGGGGGAGGCAGGGGAGAAGATCCCCTCAGGCTCTCATACAAAATCTTAATGCACATACTCCACTTGAAACCATAGAACGTGAGCACAGCTACTCTATCAGTATATCTGATCTATTTTACTGGAATAGAGTACCAACATTTACAGCATGCATGCTTGAATATGTAGAATCTGGTTGCCAAGTGGTATTGCCTTCATTCTTGGTTAGGAGAAAGCATTTTTGTTGAAAATGGGAACACACATTCATTCCCCAGTTCCTCACCCCTTCTGGCACGTACACAGAGCCCTGGTAACAAGGATTTTATTGCAGATTAAAAGGAAACATTTTCATGGGAGCTGCTTGTTAAACATTGGCAGCATATCACTAAGTCAATATTGATATATCAGTTTTTAAATGCTCTATTGATGTTCACATTTGTATATCTTTGCTAACTGTTCCCAAGGCAAATTCAGAATCCCCCGTGACATAAAATTTTTAATAAATCTGTGGGATTTGACCCCTAGTAATAAGGACAAATTTTGAAAGATGTTTCAACGTGGCCTCTGTACATGCACGTGCTTGAGTCACCAGTAAATGCAATTTTTGAGCATTATTGCTGGTGTACAAAGTAGTGAAGTTTACATATGCAAATTCTATACTTGTATACCCAAGCGCTCAAAAGTTGCATCCATGCAAACAAGGGGCACAATTCAAAATCTGGACCATAGCGACCATTACTTGAAATTGTCCACCAGCTTTCCAGAAGGCTTCTTATTTCTAACATAATAAAGCTATAAAAGCAGCCCCACAAATAGTTATATGCAAAAACAAGTCATGTCCAAAGGTACTTGCACAAGTGCACCTTAAAAATGTATCCCTATTACTTGGGATCCTTCCCACCTCCACTGAACCAATACAGAGACTTATACTGACTACTCCTGCAGCCTTACAATTCAAGTATGAACAGCTTTAAATTACCTGCTAGCACTTTTAAAACTATGCAATATTTCTACTGATTCTTTTAATTTTTTTTAAAACAGGAAGGCTGTGCTTCATATTGATGTAGTAAATTAATATAGGATATGAGAAATTACAGTAAAAATATAACTTTTATTCAAGTTGTGTAATGGCTTATTAACTCCATTCGTATTTAGCAGATGACAAGATGTTTAGCTAAGTCTATAGTATCCAGTAAGTGAACTAAATGTATTTGTCTCATCCAAAAAGTAAATAACCATATAGCAAGTCACATATGTTTATTTGTTCACATGAAAAATAAAATGTCTGGATCTTATTTAAGTCTTCTGTTTGGTTTCAGGAAGACAGCAGAATGACCGATGAAGTTCTGAAACCGCTTTGGGAATTAGTTTTAGGTGAGGCCATACCATCACTGTGTCTCTATGGAATATTGTTTATGGGGGCTCAGCCATAAATGCCTGAAGTTCACTCACATTTCCGGCCAATGCAATAACAACTAGGCAGACCATATTCAGAGTGAAGTGATGTAAAGAGCATTCTGAGAGAGGTTCAAATGGAATCTCCATGAGTTTCATGACTATACAGAAATCTCAGGCAGGAGTAGGTTCTCTGACTTGCGGGAAGTGTGTAATAGCCCTTTGAGAATCAACAACAAACATGGGATGAGAAAAGAAAGTATGACTGTACAGGCAGTCAGCAGGCTGAATTCACACAAGATTAAAAAGGGAGGTCTTTGTTCAGCCCTATTAAAGTGCAATAAGTTGTCAAGGACCTTCGGTATCAAGATCTGGACTGGGTCCAGAACATTTTGGGCTGCCCGTATCA
Source organism: Trachemys scripta elegans (assembly GCF_013100865.1). NCBI lineage: Eukaryota > Metazoa > Chordata > Testudines > Emydidae > Trachemys > Trachemys scripta. The sequence goes on from NC_048302.1 coordinate 53,272,255, forward strand.
AGAACCTCTTCCATTTAAAAGACTAACTCCTTCTGGTAAATGTTTTCTTGTTCTGTATCAGGATTTCCTGGACCCCAAGGGAGCAGTCTCTGTCCGTGGTACTCAGCTAACCAACAGCCATGCCATTAGCTTCAGCAACTTTAGTCTGGATGAAATATCTGTCCATGATGCTGTCAGATCAGAACCGGGTGGTCTGGAAGCTAGATCAGAGGCTGACTGGACATATGGAGATCTGTCAGCCAAACTGCCTTGGCCAGTACAGAGCTACAAGAACTATCGTGGCTTTGTCCCTCAATCTTGGAAATTACCCTGGGAATCAGTAGAAAGGCATAAAGCAGGCCATTGCAGGAGGAAGGTATCTGACAACAATCTTGAACTCAGGCTTCCTCTGAAACAATAATTCTGACACTTGGCTATGTCTATACTACATTTCACTGGCAGCGGCGTGTAACGTAGGTGTAGCTGCACACCACAGCGAAAACCAGGCTGCATCTATAGTGTGGTATGTAGCTATACATATTAGCGAAAGGCTTTGGCATAGGGGAGGCAGTGGGGAAAGGCTAACTTTCCCCAATGCCTCCTCCTGACTGGAGACTTTCCCTGCTGCTTTCCTCCTGCCAGAGCCTTTTCTTATGGAGGGGGAAAGCTCCAGGAGCAGGAAGCTGACAGATCCTTTCCCCGCTGCTAGAGCCTTTCCCTGGGGTGGGGAAAAGGCTCTGCTGCAGGGAAGACTAGACTGATCTGAGTCAGAGTTGAAAGGACCACAGGTGAACTCTGGCAAGCAAGGTCAAATACCAACATGTGGCCTAACACTGCAAGGCATGTCCATATCTTTGTAGCCCATTTTGATACTAAATGGAGTATGAGTGTTTGTAACAACTGGAACCTGTCCTGAGGCAGACATACTTTTTCTGATCTGGAGTGGAACACAACTCTTATGAACTCTATTCTCCGTGATGGAGTCAGTGATTTTTCGTAGATCACTGGGAGAGCCAGCCCAGTAAATAGAGATGGGGCACATTCCAGGTTTGTTGCTGCCCTCCACTGGATTCTGCCTCTGATCAGCCAGTTGTAGGGGTGGACACAAATGCCTTGCCATCTCAGGTATGCCACTATCACTACTAGACATTTTGTAATAAATTCTCAGTGCTGCGGAGGGTCTGAATGGCAGTACCTTGTAGTAGTAATGGTTTGGTCTCATGGTGAATCTCAGGTATTTCCTGTGCCCAGGTGGACAGCTATTTAGAAATGCACGCCCTGCAAATTGAGAGTCATGAACCGACCTTTGGCCTGAAGAGATGGAATGATGGAGGCAAGTATTACTATCCTGAATCTGAGGTGAAGTCCAGCTTCTTGGGATGTTTGTCTTTTAGTATGCCTTTGGTTGATTTTGACTTCTCCTGCACTGCTGCAATCACCAAGGCATATGTAAGGCAAGGAATAACCCTTTCCACATTTTAATATAACATAGATTCATCGCTTTAAGCAGATAAATTTGCTGGTCTTGCAGTCTAGTTGTGTGTTGTGCTGCCAAGACAAGAAAGCAGTTCCTGGGATATTTGTGAAAGTAGCATACTCAACCTCCTAATGAGGAAATTCCTCACATTTCTCTCCAGACATCTCCTCTGACCAATGGAGCACAAGTAGCATTGACAGGTTTCAGAAGCAGTCATGTATAGCTTTCCTCTGTTACAGAGAGGATTGCTGGGTCTTGGAGTACATACAGAGCCACTCTACTCCAAGAAGTGATTCTGTTAAAATGGTATTGCATATTTATATCTGTGGTTTCCAGATCAAACTGTGCTGCAACTGCTGTTAGAAGATGCTTTTCTAACTGCCCGTGCCACAGACTTAACCCGGAATCAGAGACAAGCTGCATAAAGGAGAAATGCTGTCTGACACTGGAGGGAGTGCTTTGTCATGCATTACCACTTAAAATAAAGGGTGTAAAGGCCTAATTATGCCCTCCATTACATCCATGCAACCCCACTGTCTTCAGCTCATTTGCACAGGTGTAAATTGGAGCTTAACAAACAATACTGTTGATGTACAAGAAACAAAAGATTCCATCTTACTAACTCTTAGCTGGAATCGCTCTGCAGTGTTATCAGAAGTAAAAGTTTAAAATTAGTCACTAAAGGAAGCAGATAGGACTCTGACATAAATTGGGAGAAGATCTTCTGAAGAAGTTGTAATTTTTACATACTCACCTTTCAAAATAGAACCATACCTTCGAAAATCATTTGCAAATATTTTATGATCTAAAAGACTAAAGAAGGACTTGGAATGTGATTAACAGTTTTGAACATTTTTTTCTATAAGTGTTTTACCCTTTTGGAGATAAATGCAAATGGGCTTGATGTACAGTTGCAATTCCTAGCTTGGTACACTTCAATAATACTTTGTATAAGCAATATGGAAGAAGGTATGTGCATTTACATATATTACATCTTAATACATTAAGATTATGCTAATCTAAAGAAGAATTAAATTTACAAAAATACACCTATTAAGCAATGCTTGTTTGCTGGCTAACTACAACAGATTTAAGAATGTGAAGAAGCGGTTTTCAGATCATGCAAGTAAGGTGCGGAGTATTAATGTGGAATAGTAATGGATTTCGGTGCGATAACAGGAAAAATGGTGGCTATTTTCTAAAATTGCAAGCCTGCTGAAATCTGGATTCCTTACTAGAACAAAGCAGAAAAATAAATTAAATTTACACTTCTTGAATGAATTGCCAGTTTTAATGAAAGATGTTTTTATGAACTTTATTTATGAAGAAAAATTTCTCGCATCCCTAAATATAGGGATTAATGATTTCACCAGTCACATTCCCTACTAGTGATAGGATTGGGTAAGAAGACATAACCAATACTGGAATATAGTTTCCTTTATGTGCACAATTTCAAATGTTAAATACAGAAAAGGGGCTAGATTCACTCCTGTTAGAGCAAATGGGTGTAAGTCGCATCTCTTTGCTGCAGTAGGGCCAGGTGCACGTGAAGGAGAGATTCACCCATAAGGGAGAGCAGGAAGTATATCGCTACCTTCTTTTCTTGAGTGGCTCTATTATGCAAGAACGGCTTTAGTTTTCTGACTGAACTCCACTGGAAGCTTCCTAGGTGATGCAATGAATCAATAACATTGTCCAGGCAATCTGGCCCACTTCTTTTCCCTCTGGCCTTGTATCAGGCAGTTTTAGGCCTTTGGGTAAAACAGGCCTTGGAGACATCTTGCTCTCCCTCTGGCTGGGTTTTCCATCACCAGGTATACACAGATGAAATAGAAGAAAGAGACTGAATAGATCCTGATATTCAGCCTGCACTTAGCATTGTAACACTTCTTAATAGATAACTTTTCATAGTTTAAATATCTTGGTGTGGGGAGAGGGTGATATGATGAATAATCGGTAGAGACCAGAAACCCAGCATAAAATTTTACTCATATCATTCACATTTTGGCTATTTTCACATCACATGGAAGTGTAACATCTTGAACCATGCACTGAAGCCTGGCTCCTATCCCAAAAGTGCCTCTGTGGGCTGGCCCAGTAGTATTGTCTGCACTGCTGCATGCGAGAACTCTGCTTCATTTCCAGTCTCAATTTCTTGCTCCCTAGGCTGGAGTGGAATGATGCAAAGAAATCAGTGCACTTAACCCCTGGAGAGGAGGGATTACCTCACATCTCCCAACACTGGTTCCTGCAGCTGAGTAAGGGAGTAATGCTGTCAGACTCCAAAGGGAGTCCGGTCCTCCTCAGTTTGAAGAACAGTAGTGGTGATGTATTCCTCAGAAGAAGGGAATGTACTTAGGGGGGGAAAAAACATTTAATCTTTATGACTCTAAAAAGGTGCACCTGGGTCTCAAAATATCCACCCTAGGGTAGGGAAATGCTTAATTATTAAAAACAAAAAAACAAAACAAAAAAACCTAGGCTAACAATGTTTTATTCTTTTGAAAACTCTGATTGTTGTCAGTAGAAAGAAAACACATGAAGGCATCATAGGATTTTCATTAAACTCCATGAACTGGGCAAGTATCCATGGAAAAATATAAAAAGATTTAGTTAGATTTTCCACAGAGTTAATCAGTCCTGAAACCAACGGAATCATTGTATAATGAAGTGGCTTTTGCTTTAAAGATCTTGTAATAGTTCACACTGCTTTAACCACTTACTGAGTCAGAGAAGCTGAAGATAACAAAACACAAAACTCAGTTTCATCACTGATGAAGAGTTTAAAAAAAAGTAAAACCGCCTTTTGAGAAAAATTTATTACAGTTCCCTTACAATTCCTAAAAACTTTAAATATCAAAAAGAAAATTATAAACTGTAGCACTTGATGCCAATATTTCACATGGACAGCCCAAGGAATTAGCTATTACTCTTTTACAGCATAAAAGTGTTGCACTTTATTAATCAGCAGCCTGAAGGCTACATGTTCTTCCCAGATTTGCAATAAGGAAATGTATGTACACCTGGCATGTATAAGAATTATTGGTCTCATGTGAGATAATATCTTTAATATTAGTGAGTAGGTACTAAAACACCTCTTAATATAAAAAGGGAAGCAAAAGCTGTTTTGTGTGTAATTACTTTTTTCTCTACAAAATTTAAAAAGGAAAGATTTTATATGAAAAATATACAAAGGGAAAGGTGGAAAAATACTCCAGATTAGCCTGAGAAACAGCAGATGACAACAATCCAGTATATAATTAACAGCATTTGTGTCTAAGACAGTAAAAAGATAAGTCTCAAATTGTCTATGAAGTACTAATATAAACACACACAATCTCAAAAGTGGAGTTTACTGCTTTACTTAGGTTGTATGTAGAATATTATATTAAAACATACCATTATAAAAAGATAATTACTGGAAGAATGGATTTTAGGATATGAATCCAGGATAGTAATTACAGACAACAGTGACATCTAGTGGATGCTTTGGAAACTAAACAAACTAAAATTACAAACAACGTAAAAATTCAACCCCCACTTTGATATAGTACAGGGGTCAGCAACCTTTGGGAAGTGGTGTGCCAAGTCTTCATTAATTTAAGGTTTCGCGTGCCAGACCAGCAGCGCGGGCGGCAGACGGAACCTCAGACCGGCAGTGGACTGAGCCGCTGCCGGTCCGGGGTCCCGGCCGGCGGCCCCTGCCAGCCAGGGTCCCAGCCGCTGGCCTTGCTCAGCCTGCTGCCGGCCCGCGTTCCATCCATCCAGGCCAGCAGCGAGCTAAGAGGGGCTGGCGGCCGGACCCTGGCTGGCAAGGGGCCGCCGGCCGGGACCCCAGACCAGCAGTGGGCTGAGTGGCTCATCCTGCTGCCAGTCTGGGGTCCCGGCTGCCAGTCTGGGCCGCCGGCCCCATTCAGCCTGCTGCCGGCCTGGGTTCCATCCATCCAGGCCAACAGCAGGCTGAGCGGGGCCGGCAGCTTGGACCCCAGCTGGCAAGGGGCCAGCAGCCGGGACCCCAGACCGGCAGCAGGCTGAGTGGCTCATTCTGCTGCTGGTCTGCGGTTCCATTATCCAGGCCGGCAGTGGGCTGAGCGGGGCTGGCAGCCAGGACCCCGGCTAGCAATAGCGTGCCACTAAAAATTGGCACGTGTGCTGCAGGTTGCTGACCTCTGTTATAGTATATAGCACTCTCAAGCTGCTGTGACACAAATGCATGAAAAAGATCCAAAAAGAAACCAACAAGAGTGGCAGAGGAAGTGAATTTTAAAATGATGTGGGATTCATTTATTTAAAAAACAGGAATAAAGTTTTTGTAACCTCACTTCAGGATTCAACATTCAGGATGGAAATATGGTACCTTAGGATTTATGTTAATAAACTGAGAGATAACCACATGGTTTACAGGGGATGGATATAAATGTGGTGCCAGGATGAGATGCACTAGAGTTGAAAGCTATTCTGGGGCAACAAGTTTATCACTTATCTCCCCCCTCTCTGTTTCTGCACACCAATATTTATGCGGTTTTTTTTGTTTGTTTGTTTTTTTAAACCACTTAAGATTTCCTACCCCACTGGAGCAGCTACCACAAAGCAGGACAGCTGAGGTCTCCCACTGTATCAACCAGCAGCTGTTGATGAGGCATTTTAATTAGCAGGTTAAAGTGAATTGAACAATTTATGACATCTACTCCTGAGTAGTCCAACTGCTTTATTTTCTTTTTGGTCAGCTTATTTGAGACCAAGAATTGTCTCAAATTTGCTTTTACTATTTGCCAAAAAGACTTTGTATTCAAAACGCAAGCTATTACTTAGAAACCACATTGGGGGCAGAAAATTATTCAATAGCATCATAGGGATAGCTCAGTGGTTTGAGCATTGGCCTGCTAAACCCAGGTTTGTGAGTTCAATCCTTGAGGGGGCCACTTAGGGATCTGGGGCAAAATCAGTACTTGGTCCTGCTAGTGAAGGCAGGGGACTGGACTCAATGACCTTTCAAGGTCCCTTCCAGTTCTAGGAGATAGGATATCTCCATTAATTTATTTTTTATTTATTTATAAACCACTCAGATTTGTCATAGGCTTCATGACAAAAAATTTTATCACTAAATGCCAATATGGAGTTTAAAAAGCAAGATTTGGGGAGTTAATGATGTAATGATTTAACAAAGCCAGCAACTTTACAAAACATTCCATACTCAATTTTGACTATGACTTTCTCAAGGCCTTAGGCATAAGCCTTTATTTTCATGGAATTAAATGGAAAATGAGTTTCTAGTTTTGAGAATTTTGAGAAGTATTTGACAAATTAATATAAGATTTTTCAACATATATTTGCATTATACCCACGTGTATGCCCAACAGTTGCTGGCCAGTGCAAGAGAAGTATAAAGGAAGAGGTCACGAGTTCCATTAATAAAGAAATAAATAAAAAAGTATGAATACCCAAAAGCAAAGTAGTATTTACCAGCATACCTGTCTATTTTTCAACGTACTTTTACTGATAGTCTTCAATTGTAACCTAATCCAAGCATTTTTGATCTCACAGTTTGAAGTACATCAATTTTTGGAAGAGTTAGTACTGTGATTTTCACCTCTGCAATGACTATTGAGTACAGTGTAGTCAGCAGTTGGTAACTATAAAATGCCCCTTTACATTGGCAGAACAGTGCAAAGGGGCCTTAAAGTAAATGAGATTTAGACCTTATTTTTGGAATTTGACCGTAGCTATATCGCCTGATCCAAAGCTCATTGGAGGCAGTGAGTCTTACCATTGACTTCAATGGGATTTGGATCAGATCCCAATTCACCAGTGCAGCTCTAGCTTCCTAGAAGAAAAACATCTGATTGCAAAGAATATTTATGTAGCACTGTACACCTGTACCACCCACCAAAATTCTTCTTTCTAAATTCTTAAATCCTTATCTCTAGTTAGGCACCAGAATGTCTTAATTGTTCATTTGTTTCATAAAGAAATTAAGAAAGGTGATTCAGGGTTGACATTACCACCTCTGCTAGTTTTCATTCTAACGCTACAAAAGCATTTAAAACCAGAGCCTCCACATCACAGTACAAGTACACTTTTGGTGGTAAAACTACCATTGACTTCAATGGGAACAGCTAAACCAATACTGAACACTTTCGAAAATCCCATCCCTTATAAGATCTACATATTTAGGCCTTGTCTACATTGGCAATTTTCTGCACAGTGAAGCAGCTTTCTGCACTGTAACTCCCGAGGTCTACACACTGCCAAGCCACTTAGTGAGCAGAAACTGCGCAGTTGCAGCGCTGTAAAAAAATTTAAATAAATAAATAAATAATAAAAAAAGACACCCCGTCAGAGGCGTACAGCTTTCTGTGCTGGGGCTACCGCGCCGCGGTGCCAGTGTAGACACCCTGATCAATTACAGCACTGCAACTGGCCTCCGGGAAGTGTCCCAAAATGCCTGTTCTCACTCCTCTGGTCATCCGTTTGAACTCTACTGCCCTGCTCTCAGGTGACCAACTGTGAGCTCCACCCTGTAAATTCCTTGGTAATTTTGAAAGTCCCCTTCCTGTTTGCTCAGTGACGCGTGCAGTGGTCTCAGCCTATCTTTCCAGGTGACCATGCCTGCTCACGCACCCGCTGATCCCTCGCTTGGAGCAATGCCAAGCTGCTGGACCTCATCAGCATTTGGGTAGAGGAGGCTGTCCAGTCCCAGCTGCGCTCCAGACATAGGAGTTATGATTCCTACAGACAGATTTCATGATGCATGACAAAAAGGGGCCATGACCGGGACATATTGCAGTGCAGGGTCTAAGTGAAGGAGCTGCAGAACGCCTACCACAAGGTGCGGGAGGCAAACCACTATTCTGGTGCTGAGCCCATGAGCTGCCGGTTCTATAAAAAGCTGGATACGATACTTGATGGCGATCCCACCTCCACTGCAAAGGCCACTGTGGATACTTCGGTGGCTCACGTGCCAGTCGAGAGTGGACCAAGCCCGGAGGAGGAAATCTTGGACGAGGCTGTGGATGATGCAGAGGATGACTCGGAGGTCAGAGATGCATGCAGCCAGGAGCTCTTCCCTACCCCGGAGGAGGCTAGTCAGTCACAGCTGTCAGAGCTTGGTGAAGTGCAAACAGGAGAGGAGGCCCCTGGTAAGTGGCTTTGATTTTGGGAATTGCCGAAGCGAGTTGTTGGGGGCAGGAGGGTTGCAGAAAGCAGGCTTGTGTCTGTATAATGAGCACACCACCACATGCCTAGTCTGAGCGGCAGAACAGGGTGTTGATTGATTCCCTCTTCACAGGAATCTGCCGCAGAGATCTCCACAAAACTCTCATGGAGATACTGGGCAATCCGCTGCCACAAGTTCTTTGGCAGACTTGCTTTGTTTTTTGCCCCATTAAGGGTAACTTTCCCAAGCCACTCTGCCATTCCGCCAGGGGAGGGGGGGATGACACACATACACCATTGCTGCACACAGGCAAGCGGCATAAGGGCCAGGGTTTGAAAGCAATATTTATTTCATTAATTGAAAGCAAACAGAGCCCTACAAAGCAACAGGCAATTTTCTTAAACCTTCACAGTGCATCGTATGCACTAATCACAATTACCTCCTAGCATTACAAGCACTGCACTTCTGAGCATAGCAACAAATATTAGTGGCTTTCAGCTTCAAATAGCTGCCTCCAGGCATCCCTGATCCTTATGGCACCGTGATGCACCCCTCTAATAGCCCTGGTCTCTGGCTGTTCAAATTCAGCCTCCAGGCGCTGAGCCTCAGTGGTCCCGCCCTGAATGAAGCTTTCACCCTTCCCTTCACAAATATTATGGAGTGTACAGCACGCAGCTATAAGCATAGGAATATTGTTATCGGCCAGGTCCAGCCTCCCATATAGGCAGCACCAGCGGGCCTTTAAATGGCTAAAAGCTCACAACAGTCATTCTGCACTTGCTCAGCCTTTTGTCGAGATGCTCCTTGCTGCTGTCAAGGTTCCCCATGTATGGCTTCATAAGCCATGTCACTAAAGGTTAGGCAGGGTCTCCCAGGATCACAAGGGACATTTCGACTTCCCCTACGGTGATCTTCTGGTCTGGGAAGAAAGTACCTGCTTGCAGCTTCCTGAAGAGGCCAGTGTTCCAAAAGATGCGTGCATCATGCACTTTTCTGGATCAGCCTGTGTTAATGTCCGTGAAACGCCCACGGTTATCCACAAGTGCTCAGAGAACCATAGAGAAATACCCCTTCAGATTAACGTACTCGGTGACTAGGTCATCTGGTGCCAGAATTGGAATATGAGTGCCACCTATTCCCCCCTGTTAGGGAAGCCCATTTGTGCAAAGCCATCCACAATGTCACGCACATTGCCCAGAGTCACAGTCTTTCAGAGCAAGTCCAACAGTCGACTTTCCCACTCGAACTGATTAGCGACCGATCGGTAGCAGTCTGGAGTAGCCAGCTTCCACAGTGCAATCACCATGTGCCTTCTCCAACAACAAGGCAGCTCTCATTCTCATGTCCTTGTGCTGAAGGGCTGGTGACAGCTCATCACACAGTCTCACGAAAGTGGCTTTCCTCATCCGAAAGTTCTGCAGCCACTGCTCGTCATCCCAGACGTGCATCACAATGTGATCCCACCACTCCTCTGGGCTTGTTTCCCAAGCCCAAAAGCGGCATTCCACTGTGGTCAGCACCTCCGTGAATGCCAGAAGAAATCTCGTGTCATAGCTACTACGCGTGGCGAGATCAATGTCACACTCCTCTTGCTTTTGTAATTTAAGGAATAACTCCATTGCCACTCGTGACGTTTAGTGAGAGCGAGCAGCATATTGGTCAACAGTGCGGGATCCATTCCTGCAGACCGAAGAGGCAGAGCGCACAGTACACAAGCCGTTGAAAGATGACACCAAATGCAGACAAAAGGACAGGGATTGCTGTGATGCAAAGAAATGCATCACGGGTCATTGGGACAGGATCCAGGTTGCCCCACAACCCGTCCGCCTTCCCACAACAGTTAGTAGCAGAAGAGGAAGAGATGCTCTGTGGGATAGGTGTCCAGAATGCACTGGTCCGAATACCGATGCAAGTACTGCAAGTGTGAACACAGTATTGCGCAGGCAACTGACAGTGTGAACACACAACAGCGTTTCCCTTCAGCATGCTGAGCGGTAATGTTGCTGCCGGCGCTATAGCTCTGCCAGTGTAAACATGCCCTTAGAGTTATAGAGCTTTATTATGAGGAGAATGTAAATAATGGCATTGGATATTGCTGGGATCTAATTTAGGGAAGTATTTACATATTCCAAGACTACAAGAAATTACCAAAATAAAAAACCCACATTCCCTGCAAAGGCAAAGCAAAGTTTCTGACAACATATAACGATGGCCCACTTGGTGGTAATGCATTGTCCCACTATGTGAAAGACCTGGGTTTAAGAGCAAACCTGCAACTCCTATCCCCAAAGTCAGTGACACATGGTGAAACATACAATTCTGAAAATAAATAAGGTCATGAAAAAATTATATACAAGTTTGCATTTGACATCTCACATTTCTAAATTTTCTCTGAAATTCTATTACTGCCGTAGAAATGTCTTCTTAATAAATAAATAAATCATAATTATCAGATGAAGAATCACTGACCTACCCGGATTTCCTGAAGGTTGTGGAAGTTATTTCCTACTCTGACAGAGATCTTGCTTGGGGTGTAGCTTTCATCAGATTTGTAGTCTGCATAAATACACAATGTCTTCACTGTTGTTTTTCTTCTGTAAGCAAGAAGCAGCAAAGGCTAAGTAAGCATCCTAAGGAAAAATTATCCAAGGAAGGGTTTCTTGAGATTTTGTCAAAAATGAGATTTAAATATTGTAAAACTTGATATAAAATGTTGACACTGCTGATTTTAGGACCCCTAATGCAGTAGCAGCTAGGAATTTACATATAATTTTTATAAAGTACATACATATAAAAACTTACAATGGACAGCAAACTACACATGCCTACAGAAACGTTAGCAACCACACTGTCAACACGTCAAACAAAAAAACCCAACACAACATAAAAATTAAACACAAGCCAATGCAAATATATCTTTCATCATGCACTATGGTGCCCTGTCAAGGAAAGCAGTTCTGTGAGGGAATCAACAGAGAACAGGACTTAATTGCCGAAGTCCTGACCTCAGTCTTGGGAGAAGTCAACCACGTTAATGGAGTGCAAGAGTCTTGTAGCCAGTCGTATCTGTTACGATGGAATACAGCATGAAAAGGTGTCCCAGCTTTAACTGGCAGTTAAATCAGGGCACTAAATATCATCAGGCATATCTTGAACTGTAGCCAAAAGCAAACAGAAAACTAGTGCAGACATATCACCCTATCTTAGAGGCTGTGATACTGTAGAGATAACCCAGCACAGCACTCACCTGGCAATTGCTTAATTGGTCATTTGCTACAATAGAACTGTAAAAGCATATATAAAACAGATTTTGCAAATGAAGTAATCTAACTGGCTACTACCCATGTTACTAAGGGTACATCTACACTACAGGGGGGAGTCGATTTAAGGTACGCAAATTCAGCTACGTGAATAGCGTAGCTGAATTTGACGTATCGCAGCCGACTTACCCCGTTGTGAGGACGGCGGCAAAATCGACTTCTGCGGCTTTCTGTCGGCGGCGCTTACTACCACCTCCGCTGGTGGAGTAAGAGCGCCGATTCGGGGATCGATTGTCGCGTCCCGACGGGACGCGATAAATCGATCCCCGAGAGGTCGATTTCTACCCGCCGATTCAGGCGGGTAGTATAGACCTAGCCTAAGAGAGAGCTCAAGTCTGCATTCCTTGTCAATCAGAATTTTGAATGCACTTTCATGAGAGTTGTAATCACAATTTATTAGCCTTATCATATGCAACAAATCACACAAATATTTAGTACCTAAACTGGATGTTCACCAAATGAGGCTGTGACCCATCAGACTGCCAGTAAGTTTCTAGATTATCATCTCGTAACTGGTCCACTCCGAAGCCTAATGGAAAGAAAAAAGGTTTACAGTCTCCTGTATTGTGTTCCGTTGCTGCTGGTATTACACAAATCATTTCAGCAGGATGGCTACCATGACCCTTGTAACGCAAGTTCACACATGTGAGAAGTACTTCTAGCCATTCAAATTTTCAAATCTCTTTATTAAGCAAAATGCATGCAGAAGAGCTTATTCTTATAAACCCAATCCCAAACTGTGCTGAGCATCCTCAACTCTTATTGAAACCGGGAATTTAAAAAATTCAGCATATCCCTGAATTAAGTCCCAAATCTGCAGATTACTGTCCTATTTTTTTCAACATCCAGAATTGTGCTAAACCTTTTACAGAACATAATAAAAGAGGAGGTCTGTCTGGCAAAGATTATAAACAATATTGTAAAGTTCTATTTGCAAAACAGAACTTGGAACTCTTAGCCACAAGCTTCACTAAAATTCAGTGAGAGTTTCAAAAAAAATATGGTGTTAGTTGTCACTTCCATTCACATTTCCCAAGAAAGATGCCAGAATTCTGATAAACCAAGTAAGATCTGCAACAAAGATTAATGTAAAGCACTTGGCCCACTTTTGTTGTTAGAACTCCTTCCTTGTAAATTTCTGATATGATCCCAGCTTTGCTCTGCAAGTATTTTGCAGACAGGCTCTTATATTCTGTAGTATTTTAAATGGGGGGGTAGGAGGAAGATAATCTAATTTTAACGTTATAATCAGTTAAAATATTTTTAAGGGATCCTTATATTTAGGGCCTTTTTTATTTGAAAAAGCCTGAAACACTCTGTAAAAGCAATAACTCTTTAATAGTGCAGTTATACTGGATACCTGTGCTGCTTGGGTGGTGGAAGGTGTGTGGCCAGACTGCACCCAAAGTATGCTATTATGAAACACACAACACTTGATATGTTTTAACAAGCTGTAAGTGTCCTGGTTATTCGTGTTCTCTATCCCAAGGCTCCACCTTGAAAAGTAAATACACCTCTACCCCGATAGAATGCCGTCCTCGGGAGCCAAAAAAATCTTACTACGTTATAGGTGAAACCGCGTGGTATTGAACTCGCTTTGATCCGCCGGAGCGTGCAGCTTTACCGCGTTATATCTGAATTCGTGTTATATCGGGTCGCGTTATATCGGGGTAGAGGTGTAGTAGGTATTTCTGAGGTAGTGGGCCAAAATTACTTTAAATTGTTGTTTATTATTGGTCTGATCCTAAAAATCCTGAGTGGAATAGTACCAATAAAGTCAAAGGGAGTACCCATGTAAATGAGTGAAGACTACATGCATGAATGCTTACAGGATTGAGCTCTATACACGTATAATACACCAGATACAATTACATAAAGGAACCATTGTAAAACTAACATAAAACTGAATAGTTTGCCATGTTACAATACCTGATTTTTCAAGTCATTCATCTATTTTGTAATCAAAAGGCTAACCTTTACTTAATAATTATTTTAAGTAATGATAATATACTTTATTATAATAAAATGCCAGACAAACAACTTTAATACCTAACTATATAATATTTTTAAAAATAAAGAAACTTTACTCTTTTGGATAAGCTGTCTACTGAATGAAAGTACACAACTGGGAGACTCCTCAAGTACACGTTTCTCTGGCAATACTTTTATTCACTGACATTATCTCTTAAATGAAGAAAACAAAAATCATAAGATTTAGGCTTCATACCAATCATGATTATTTGTCCCTTACCATTGCCAACCCTTTGCTACTCTTTCCCTCTTTTACTGCCATTCAACCTATTAACTTCATCCCCTTTGCTACTCCCCCACATTAGCTACAGTTCAGTTAGTTAGTGTTAGTAGCTCCATCTGCAATAGTGACTATTAATAATCCAAATCTAAAAGTACATTGTGTTAACCAAAACAGAAGTATATATATGGACATCAGATCAGGAATGCTCAACCTGAGCACAGTCTCAACCTACAATGACCCCTGTTCCCACACCTGTTGAAAATTGATTTAATTATTTTCTGACAGATATCTATGTAGCAGGGACTTGAATATGTCCAACAAATACAATATGGTCAAAGAGCTACTCTTGCTTAGGAGACATGTTCAAAACCATTCTATCTCCATTGAAGATTATTGTTTTATCTTGCTCATAGCATTTAGAGTACCGCACTATAATGGCACGCCTAACCTTAAGTGTTGCTGCTACGTCAGCTGGGGATAGTTTTTTTTTTTTTTAATTACATAGCTATGTTGGCAAAAGCCCCAATGTTGACACAATAACACTGGCAAAATACACCTCTACCTCAATATAACGCTGTCCTCGGGAACCAAAAAATCTTACCGTGTTATAGGTGAAACCGCGTTCTATCGAACTTGCTTTGATCCACCGGAGTGTGCAGTCCCACCCCCTTCCCCCCCCAGAGCACTGCTTTACCGCATTATATCTGAATTCGTGTTATATCAGGTTGCATTATATTGGGGTAGAGGTGTACTACTTTTGACAGAGTTTATTTCATTCTCTGAACAGGTATAAGCTATACTTGGAAAAGCACATTTCTGCCAGAATAACTGTGTGTACAATAGGAGGGTTTTTTGGGTATAGCTATCCTAGCAAACTATTTCTACGTTAGACTAGACCCAAGTTATTTCTAATGGACTGTAATACAATCTATGCTTAATTCATTTTTATGTCACTTTTATGTATTCTTTATTCACCTGAAGTGAAGAAACAAAGGAAATAACAGTGATCATTTGCTAATTTATCTAGTTTATAAATTAATACTAGCAAGTTCATCATCATGCAATTTCATCATCATACAATTTTAGCAAGGTCAAAAAGATTTTATTCTCCTCAAAGGAAAAAACCCTCCCTGAATTTCACAATTATTTGTTTGTTTTGTTGTGTTTTACAATTTACCTGGCTTACAGGATGAAAGGGACCAAACAGCTTGAGAGCCTATTTCCCGAACAGTACCAGTCCTTTCCAACTGCTTGGGATCAGCACCTGGTGGTGTCTTGTTAGGTGTGGTCATTTCCCACTAATAAAAGAAAAGATGGAGCGTAAGATTATAAGGTTCTCTCTCGTACTCATCTTGATGAGAAAAATAGATTTTGAGTCGCTCAACTAAGAGTTTTACACTGTCAGTTCCTAGAAATACACATAAGAATAAGGTTTACTTCTTTAACAACCTTCATGGAGCATGCAAAAGTCTCATGTTCTTAAGAATATTTATCAAATGCCATTTTATGTGCATTATCTGTCTCTTCACCTCTCTTGTTGAAGTTATTCCACTTTGTATAAAATACCTAGTCACCGGGCCAGAGAACAAGAATGACTATTACATGTGGGAAGTGGGAGACCCAAGGTCAAGTCCCTGCTCCAATGAATATTTATACAAAGCCAAACAAAAGCTTCAAAAACAGGAGAGACGGAGAAACACACACCCCAGAATACCCTCTATGCCTGGGTCTCCCACATCTAGAGTAGAGATCTGAACCCAAGTCTCCCCTCTCCCAAGTGTAAGGTGGGTACCACCATCATCTCCCTTACTTTGTGGAACTACCTTTTAAAAATACCTGGAAAGAAAATGTTTTGGTTGAATAATGTGTTGTGAAACAGACTTTTTAAATTTAGGGAAATTATTTGGAAGTTTTGTATTTGGTTTAGGTCAAACCGTATATGATTTTTTGAAAATCTAAGCAAAGAGTTCATCTATATTTGAGAATAAAAAGCATGGTGGACAAAATGCATCTTATGTGCTGCAACTTTTTCTTAAAAAGAGTAAAAGGAAATCTTCCCTCCTCCCCATAGCACGTCACCAGTCTGATGTAGAAATCTAAAGTTAGGCAAGGAGGTAGTCTAGATCACAGATGTGCCTTTTCATGGTCTGTGCAAACTAGGTTATTTTGTAAATTGTTATTGGGGGGGTGGAGACATGGGGTGAAAAGGACTTTTTGCATGCACACTCAATTTTGTAACGTGATCCCTTAACAGAGCATCAATATTCTATTGGTTCTAAGCGGGCATCTGTAGATTAGGAAAATTCATAAGGTATACTGCCTTCTCCCATATAAGAACATAAGAATGGCCCTACTGGATCAGACCAAGGGTCCATCTAGCCCAGTATCCTGTCTTCCGACTGTGGACAGTGCCAGGTGCCCCAGAGGGAAAGAACAGAACAGGTAATCATCAAGTGATCCATCCCCTGTCGTTCATTCCCAGCTTCTGGCAAACAGAGGCTAGGGACACCATTCCTGCCCATCCTGGCTAATAGCCATTGATGGACCTATCCTCCATGAATTTATCTAGCTCTTTTTTGAAACCTGTTATGGTCTTGGCCTTCACAACATCCTCTGGCAAAGAGTTCCACGGGTTGACTGTGCATTGTGTGAAGAAATACTTCCTTTTGTTCATTTTAAACCTGCTGCCTATTCATTTGGTGACCCCCTAGTTCTTGAGTTATGAGAAGCAGTAAACACCACTTCCTTATCTACTTTCTGTACACCAGTCATGATTTTATAGACCTCAATCATATCACCCCATGTTTCTTTTCCAAGTGACAAGTCCCAGTCTTATTAATCTCTCCTCATACGGACGCCGTTCCATACCCCTAATAATTTTAGTTGCCCTTTTCTGAACCTTTTTCAATTCCAAGGTATCTGTTTTGAGATGGGGCAACCACATCTGCACACAGTATTCAAGATGTGGGAGCACCATGAATTTATATAGCGGCAACATGGTATTTTCTGTCCTATTATCTATCCTTTCTTAATTATTCCCAGCATTTTGTTCACTTTTTTGACTGCCATTGCACATTGAGTGGATGTTTTCAGAGAACTATCCACAAGGACTCCAAGATCACTTTCTTGAGCGGTAACGCCATCATTTTATATGTATAGTTGGGATTATGCTTTCCAATGTGCATTACTTTGCATTTATCAACATTAAACTTAATCTGCCATTTTGTTGCCCAGTCACCCAGTTTTGAGAGATCCTTTTGTAGCTCTTCACAGTCAGCCTGGGTTTTAACGGTCTTTAGTAATTTTGTATCGTCTGCAAATTTTGCCACCTCACTGTTTACCCCTTTTTCCAGATCATTTATGAACATGTTGAATAGGACTGGTCCCAGAACAGACCCCTGGGGGACACCACTATTTACCTCTCCCTATTCTGAAAACTGACCATTTATACCTACCCTTTATTTCCTATCTTTCAACCAGTTACCAATCCATGAGAGGACCTTCCCTCTTATCCCATGGCAGCTTACTTTGCGTAAGAGCCTTTGGTGAGGGACCTTGTCAAAGGCTTTCTGAAAATATAAGTTCACTATATCCACTTTTGATATATGCAAGGCTGTGCATGAAATGGCACATATGCAGCTGCCTTGTTATCTACACATACTGAACAGGTACTTATTGGCCCCCATCACTATAGTATCTGAACTCACAATCTTTAATCTGTTTATCCTCAACATCCCAGTGAGGTAGGGAATTGCTATTAACCCTAATTTACAGATAGGTCAGAGACAGGAAGTGACTTGCCCAAGATTACACAGCAAGTCTGTTGCAGAGGATGGAACTGAAGAAGCCAGGTCTCTCAAGTCTTAAGCTAATGCCCTGTGATTCCACTCACTCACTCTCTCACACACACCCCCCTTTCAACTTTTATCTGTTTTAATTGCTTCCTTTTCCCTCATGTTAAATTTTACTGTAGTTCAATTCCCTCAAACGTTCCTATATTAGATACTGGAATGCAGTTTTTAATTTGCTCACCAACAGATCAAACGATTATATTACCGCTGTTTTTTAACTTTGTCATTATTTGTTTAAAATAGCTACTTTGAAAGTAATATCTAATTTTTCCCTACTGCATCAGTAACCATAACAATTTTAAGAATCATTTGCTGGAATTAATTATCTAATTATAACATAATGGAAAAAAATTGACGGAGACCTTTAAGTTGCATTAATTACCATCACTGGAATAATTTTCAATCTAATGAAGGCAAAACAAATTTTCAATTCCTCAGATCTTGTTTCCAAATTGTTTGATGTTTTGAAGATTTTAGCCAGTCCTGAAGAATTACAGGATATCTGTGGTCTGCGACCAATAGTTTTTCCTTCTTACTAATCATAAATTGAATTTTTGATTCTTACACATCGATGGAAGAGAGAAGTTTTTCCTGGCTTCATGAATCTTGAATAATGTACTGTCTACAAACTAGACCAAGATCACAGAACATTTAGTTGCTTGTGTCACGGCAAAAAATATAGTAGATGAAATTTTAAATACACTTTGGAGATTCTCACATTTATACAGAGACCAACTTTGCCACTCTCTCCCACCTAGTCACAATTAATGTAACAGTTTGGGACACAACACATCTTCGCTCCACCAAAGAAAATTATATCAGTGTACTCCAATTTACAAGAGCTATTACCATGTTAGCTTTAAACATAGTCTCTAACAAAACTTCACATTCTTAATTTTTTTAATAATAAGTTCCCTTCTTGAAGGGAAAGGAAACCCCATAGTTTCCACAGGCAAATCTCCACTTGTACAGATACCTTTGCTTTCCCTTCCAGTGGTCATGTTTTCTGTTTAAAAGTGAGCTATAAACCCCTTAAACAAGCAGAAGAAATCACTTTGTAAATGTGGACTATTTCAAGGAGACGGATAAACATATTCCAGACACTCATTCATTCTAGAGACTTTCCAGCAGAATTCTAAAGTACGGTATTTAAAAATCACTTCTTTCTGAAATTTTCCCAGAGTTTGTTGTTGATGTCTGAAAATACATTACAATCTCAAAGCCACAACTTTGAAATTTCTCACAAGACTCAGACTACAGAAAACCCCAAAACAAGATAACATTGAAAACTAAAAAAGCAATTATTTGGCTATAGTTTCATAAAAATTTTATGTTTATCAGCTACTGTGGCCCTGACCTAGCAAAGGCATACTTTACACATTGTGAGTAGTCCCATTGACTGTGGCCTTGGCTACACTTGCGAGTTACAGTGCTGTAAAGCTGCCCGCAGCGCTGTAACTCACTCCCGGTCCACACTGGCAAGGCATACTGCAGCGCTGTATCTCCGTGGTTGCAGCGCTGCATGTACTCCACCTCGCAGGAGAGGAATAGCGAGTATTGTGCTGCCGCTGCAGCGCCAGTGTGGCTGCCCAATGCGCTGTGACTGGCCTCCAGAAGTATTCGGCAGTATCCCACAATGCCTGTTCTAGCCACTCTGGTCATCAGTTCAAACTCTACTGCCCTGGCCTCAGGTAACCAACCCATGTGACCCACCCTTTACATTTCCCGGGAATTTTAAAAATCCCCTTCCTGTTTGCTCAGCCCGGCGTGGAGTGCTATCAGTGAATCTTTCCAGGTGACCATGCCTCCACGCGCCAAGCAAGCCCCAGCATGGAGCAATGGCGAGTTGCTGGACCTCATCAGTGTTTGGATGGAGGAAACTGTACAGTCCAGGCTGCGCTCCAGCCGTAGAAGTTATGATACCTTCCCAAAGGTATCAAAGGACATGATGGAAAGGGGCCATGACCGAGACGCCCTGCAGTGCAGGATTAAAGTGAAGGAGCTGCGGAGTGCCTACCGCAAGGCTCGCGATGCAAACGACCGCTCGGGTGCTCCTCCCGCGACCTGCCGATTCTCCGAAGAGCTGGATGCGATACTTGGGGTTAACCCCACCTCCACTCCAAGCACCACCATGGACACTTCAGAGCCGGTGGGGGGGAGGGAGGAGAAAGAGGAGGAGGAGGAAAACGGGAGTGATGGTGGTGGGCCGGATGGAGACACCCCAGAATCCCTGGAGCCATGCAGCCAGGAGCTCTTCTCGAGCCAGGAGGAAGGTAGCCAGTCGCAGCAGCCGGTACTTGGTGGAGGACAAACAGAAGAGCAGGTTCCTGGTAAGCGGTTTTTTTTGGGGGAAAGGAATTTTTTCGGTGCGGGCTCTTTGGGAGAGGAGGGTTAGGCATGCATGCCTAGATGTGGAATAGTGCATTGATGTGGTTTATCACATCGCGGTAATCGGCCTCGGTAATCTCCTCTAATGTTTCATCCAGAACATGTGCAATGCGGTTGCGCAGGTTTATCGGGGGAGCCACCGTGATCCTTGTCCCAGCCACGCTAACGTGTCCACGCCACTGTGCCGCAAGGGGACCGTTGCTGCACACAGGCAAGCTGCATATGGGCCAGGGCGGAAGCTGCATTGCAGTAGAAGACCCTCCCCTTGCTTCCCAGGTCACCCTCAGCAGCGAGATATCGTCCAGGATGAACTCCTGTGGAAAATGTTGGGACAGTGTTCAGTGTAGGGGCCCCCTGAAACTGTTGGCTCTCCCCAAGGCAGAGAAACCCAGAGGACAGTGCAGCCCTGAAACAATCAGTCCCCCTTACTCACCATTTTGAGGCTCCCGTGGGATATGTGTGCTGTTTCGGACGGGAAAATTATGCTATTGTGCAGACCCTGTGAGTTTTCTACTCCTTAAGTGCGGGAGGAATCATTACTCTGTCTGGTATAAACAATGCTGCCTCTGTTAAATGTTGCATTTTATCTATACTGCTGCATCAACCCTTGAGACCTCAGCCGTCCCTCTTATCGCCTGCTCAGAGACTGCAAAGACTCAGGAAGAGACTGCGAAAAAGCAAAGACATGCTGCAAAAAGTGATGCGGCAATCTATTAAAGAGAATGAGAAAGCACAGAACTGGAGGGAGAGAGAAAGCAGGATCCGCCAGGAAAACGCAACGCACCGGCAGCAAAGCACTGAGCACTGGCAGCAAAGCACGGATCAGCTCATAAGCATCCTGGAGCGCCAAGCAGATGCTATCCAGGAGCTCGTAGCCATTCAGAAAGAGGAGCAGTACCGCAAACGCCACCCCCCTCTACAGCCCTTGTCCCAAAACTCTTTCCGTTGTGCCCCACTGTCACCTCCAACCCACTTTCCTCAACTTCCGTGTTCTTCACGCCACCCGCTGCCTCCAACACCAGTATCTTCACCACCCAGCCCTGAAAACCATGACCCTTACCCTCTGCACTCAACCCTCATCACCATGCAGTA
This sequence comes from Trachemys scripta elegans, assembly GCF_013100865.1. NCBI lineage: Eukaryota > Metazoa > Chordata > Testudines > Emydidae > Trachemys > Trachemys scripta. The sequence continues at coordinate 53,293,772 of NC_048302.1, forward strand.
TAGCTATCCTGAAGTGCAGCACTCACTGCATAGCACACGTGACAAGACATATGCAAATCTGTAATTGTACTGTTCCCCACTCCACCCCTTGTTTCTTTTCAATAAACAATTTTTTTCTTTTCAATAAATGGATTTTTTGGCTTTGAAAACATTCTTTATTATTGCATAAAGTAAAAGACTCCTTAGCCCAGGAAATAAACAGGCACTGCAAGTCTGCTTAGCAAACACGGATTCCTAAAGATTGGAACTACTGCACTTCACTCCCGTGCAGGACACCAAATATCACTGCTGGTTTTCAGCCTCAAATTGCTCCCTCAAGGCATCCCTAATCCTTGCAGCCCCGCGCTGGGCCCCTGTAATAGCCCTGCTCTCTGGCTGTGCAAATTCAGCCTCCAGGTGTTGAACCTCAGAGGTCCATGCCTGAGTGAAGCTTTCACTCTTCCCTTCACAAATATTATGGAGGGCACAGCACGCGGATATAACCGCAGGGATGCTGTTTTCAGCCAAGCCCAGCTTCCCATACAGAGATTGCCAGCGGGCCTTTAAACGGCCAAAGGCACACTTCAAAGTCATTCGACACCAGCTCAGCCTGTAGTTGAGCCGTTCTTTGCTGCTGTCAAGGCTCCCTGTGTAGGGTTTCATGAGCCACGCCATTAACAGGTAAGCGGGATCTCCAAGGATCACAATGGGCATTTATACTTCCCCTACCATGATCTTCCGCTCTGTGAAAAAAGTCCCGGCCTGCATCTTCCTGAACAGCCAAGTGTTCCGAAAGATGCGTGCATCATGCACCTTTCCGGGCCAGCCTGTGTAAATGTCAATGAAATTCCCACGGTGAGCCACAAGTGCCTGGAGAACCACAGAGAAATACCCCTTCCGATTAACGTACTCGGATCCTCGGTGGGGTGGTGCCAGAATAGGAATGTGCGTCCCATCTATCGCCCCTCCACAGTTAGGGAGCCCCATTTGTGCAAAGCCATCCACTATTTCCTGCACGTTACCAAGAGTCACGGTTCTTCTGAGTAGCATGCAATTAATGGCCTTGCAAACCTGCATCAACACTATTCCAATGGTCGACTTTCTCACTCCAAACTGGTTTGCGACCAACCGGTAGCTGTCTGGAGTTGCCAGCTTCCAGATTGCAATAGCCACCCGCTTCTCCACTGGCAGGGCAGCTCTCAATCTCGTGTCCTTGTGCCGCAGGGTGGGGGCGAGCTCCTCACACAGTCCCATGAAAGTGGCTTTTCTCATCCGAAAGTTCTGCCGCCACTGCTCGTCATCCCAGACTTCCATGACGATGTGATCCCACCACTCGGTGCTCGTTTCCTGAGCCCAAAAGCAGCGTTCCACGGTGCTGAGCATGTCTGTGAATGCCACAAGCAATTTCGTGTCATACGCGTTACGCGGCTCGATAGGGTCGTCGGACTCCTCACTCTCACTGTAACTTTGGATCTTAAGGAATAGTTCGACAGCCAAATGTGACGTGCTGGCGAGACTCGTCAGCATACGCCTCAGCAGTTCAGGCTCCATTTCCCGCAGACAGATCGCGCTGCACAGAAACTGTTGAAAGATGGCGCCAAAGGTGGACGGAAACAAAGGGATTTCTGGGATGCGAAGTGATGCATCACGGGGCGTTGGGACAGGACCCAGAATGCCCCGTACCTACGCCCCCTTCCCACAACCCACGGTGCCAGAATGGGAAGAGGTACTCTGTGGGATAGCTGCCCATAATGCACCGCTCCCAATAGCGCTGCAATTGCCGCAAATGTGGCCATGACAGCGCGCTGGGCAGCTGTCAGTGTGGACAGACTGCAGCGCTTTCCCTACTCAGCTGCACGAAGTCAGGTTTAACTCACAGCGCTGTACATCTGCAAGTGTAGCCAAGGCCTTCGATGTATAACTCTTGGCAGGATTGGAGCATGAAAAGTCAGACAACTTCTATTTTCCTCCCTGCCACCCCATCTCCCCTCCAGATCTGCTACAGCCCTTTCCAGCTCCTAACCCTATATATCTTGACATCTTAATGAAGAGAGGACTGCAGAATATAAAATTCCAAGTTGCTTAAAATATCATGCAAGAATATGCAGAAAGATAGGACCAAGAAAGCTTTACCATTTGCTCAGACAAGAGGTATGGGTGAACTGCTCAGGTGCAATTATCCTAAACTTCTGAGGTATGGGTGTTCAGCACCCTAAATGAAAAAGAATTAACACCCAATACAGATCTAAAGCATATTGTGAAAGATCAAAGGTTCTTCTGCAACCATCAGGATACTAAAGATTGGTTGTCTGAAAAACAACTGATGCCCAAGCTTCCCAATAACACTTGGTAAAATTCTCAAAAAAGACTCTCTACATTTTCAACTAATAAGTATGATATTTGCAGTGACAATGAGGAAAATTTTGATCAAACATATTTTACACAAGGGGCTCTGAAGAGAGACATCAAATTTACAAAAGCAATTAAAGATTTCAAAGCAGGATTATCAGATGATAGTACAATGGCAATATTGTTGCATTCTCAGTAAAGATCTGGCTTGATCTAATTAATAAAGAACTAGAGCCACACGAGTATAAAATATAAAATAATAGCCATTCAGAGAAGCTATGGAACTTTTCCCAAAACTAAGCCAGCATGATTGACCCCAAATACAAAGGTTAGGGTCAGAAAATGAAGAAGAGGCTAAAATGTGGCCATTGCAATATAAACCTGAATGACTTCCCTTCTAGCACAAAGGGTTGTTGAAGACCCAGATGTCCAAATCTAGGATTGCAAAAGAAATTGCCACAGTCCACTGCACTAAAATGGTGAGAAAAATATACAGGAAAATCATTGACAATAGAATGGCTGAATTCAGAATGTTGTCACTTTTTATGAGCTACATTCTGTCCAACCAGTTCAGTGCATTTTTAATCACATTCTGATTGGTTTGTTTGGAGCTTCATAATAGGGTAGGTGCCTGAAAAGTAATCAAGTGGTAAGAGCACATTAGTATGTAAAGGCAAATACAAAAGAGTTGTAGGCCTGCAAAGTGAAAACTTGATTAATGGGTTCTTGTATTTTATTTACAGATTTGCAAGTTATTCATTGTGAGTAATGTGCGTCTATTTCTGAATAATAAATATGCTTACCAAGTGATATTTTCAGATCAAATGTTTTAAGAAACCATCATAATTCTTTTGGGGTGAGGGAAAATAGCAAGGTAGGAGTAATTTCCACTTTTTTCTTCCCTGGGTTATGGAAAAATCACAATTAATCTGGCTGGAAATCTCTTCCTCTCCTCTCCCTGTATGGCTCAGACCTTAGCAAAAGGAAGGACGGGAATGCTTCCAGCTGAAATTTCTAGGGAGGCATCTTCTCTATCTAGCAAACCCCTAATACCACCAGACCATCTTTACGTTTCTAGTGATAGCATTACAACCTTGAAATTTAACAATTTAGCTTCTAAATGGCATTAAACTGTACATAAAAGGATTTGTTCCGTACAACACCATCCCCTCCACCTCTCATTTCCTCCCTTTGTGCTATTCCACAGCAACCTGATGGCAACACAGGGGAAGCGAGCACTGCCCGTACCTGTGCAGTAGCCAGGCAGAGGCGCAGGTGCCGGCCGGCTGTGGCAGTGCCAGGTCTCAGCACCACTAGGGCCCCTGACAAACCAGGGAGCGATGAATTCACCTTCCAAACAGAGACTCTCGGGGTTCCGGGCACCAGCTACCACCGCTCCCTGCTGGGCCCCGCTGGCCACGGGACATGGACCCCGCTCCGCGCGCGCCCGCCTGCGGGGCCCGCCCCTTGCTACGGAGCGGGAGGGGGAATATGGGAGACAGTCCGCCCGGAGGAGAAGGGGGAGGAGGACACTCACGTTACAGCCGCCCCGCCCACTCCGCAGCTCACTTTCCGCTCTGTCCCCCAGCGATTACGTCACACAACAGACGCGTCCTGAAGCGTCTCCGAAACTATCTTAGCCACGCCCTTGCCCTGAGGCGTCGCGCTCTTTTAGCGTCCACCTGTTCTCTATGGTGAGCGTCTCTTCCCCTCCCTCCTCGTGTCTCTATGGTTAGTAGCTCTAGCTCCTCTCTGGGGGTGGCGGCCATTTTGGCCGGGTGGCAGTAGGAGCACGTTGTGTGTCTGCCTGTGAGTAACGGGGCCGGGCTAGTCCCCTACCCACCTACTCGCCCTGGCCGTTTGTTTCCTTCCCGCCCTCCGGTAAGTGGAGTCAATAGCGGGGCTGGGGGGTGCGGCACGAGCCCTGGGGAGACCCGTTCCCCGGCCAGGGCCAGGCGGCGCCGGCGAGTCCTTGCACCAGCTGGTACCGGCGAGAGGCGCCGCGTCTACGACAGAGCAGCAACAACCCCCGAGCGGGGTCCGGCAGCCGCCTGGCTCTCCCCGGGGGCTCGTGTCTACGCGATACCCCCTTCGCCGGGTGCTGTTAGTAGAGCTCCTCCCTTAGGCCGGGAGGGGTGCGAGGCCCCGGCCCCCTCCTAGGGTGACCAGATGTCCCGATTTTGGGGTCTTTTTCTTATATAAGCTCCTATTGCCCCACACCCCCGTCCCGATTTTTCACACTTGCTGTCTGGTCACCCTCCCTCTGCTGTTTGGAGCCCCCACCCAGTTGCTGCAGTATTGGGGCCCAGATCCCCCCCACCCTTCGGTACTGAATGTGTATGGGGGCACCAAACACGCAGCTCCATTGGCTTGTCAGACCATAGCTGCAACAGTGGAGATCCCCCACACACACTCCTGTTGGGTGATAGACCCCCCCCCACCTACTCTGCCATAGGGAGAGGCCCCGATACTCCAGTTTGCATCTAGTGGTGCCTTTGGCAAGGTGAGTCAATCTCTGTGTGCTCTAGTTTCCCCATCTGTAGAATGGACACTAATAGTCACATCAGGCTGTTGTGGGGAGAGTAAGTTGATGTTTGTAAAGTTTACTTGGATGGTAAGTGGACTGCAGTGAAGTGCAAAGGATTATTTTTACTGTTGCCTGGCTATCATAAGGGCAATATTCACATAGGAAACTGGTTTGTCTTTTTCCACATGCTGTATCATTTGTGCCAAACCTCTCTATTAGGGGAGGGTGTCCCTATATTTTACAAGTAAATTTTTAGAGCCCTAGCTAAATGTCTAGTAGGAAGCTTTCCTTGTTGGGATGGTGTTTACCTGCAGAGCTGTCAATTTTTGCAGAATGTGCATTTTTATTTTATTTTAAATTCTAGAACTTGTGGTTGTGAAGATAACTTTTTGATGTGACAGATTTCAGCCATGTTAGTAGCAGCCATGTTAGTTTGTATCCGCAAAAAGAACAGGAGTACTTGTGGTGACTTAGAGACTGTTCTTTTTTTGATGTGAACTGATCTTGTGCTGTCTGGCCACAGACCTGGCTCATCATAGCTTTGCCATGCACCAGCAGCAGAATGAAATTGACAGCTATGTCAATTTCATACTGCTGCTGTTGAAATCAGCAATAAAGGTAGATTCTGCAGGAACTCCATCTTAAAAGAGAGACTATCATATGTTTTGTTTCCTGTAAAAGCCAGGAATCTCTAAAATGAGGAAAAGGGAGAGAAATCCTCTTTATGGGTGCATACACTCAAGGAGGAAAGATGTGTTAACTAACAGAAGGTAAGAACATAGCATAAAATCCAAGCAAAGAAAAGGCATTTGTAATTTTCAGTATTAATATTAGTGGGGAGATAGACCCCCTAGTGTTTATCTCTACATGCTAACGTGTTAATACTACAACTCCCTTTTTTCCCTGCTATAATTTTTTATTGTGTCTAACTCAAGGTAAGAACACACCCTTTTCCCCAGTGAAGACAAGGCCTGGCAGTAGTAAAGGGTGGGGGCTTCAAATTTATACAATACCTTATAGCCAGAGATTGTTATGAAAGATGGAGATCTGCCAAGCATGGTCCAGCACCCTAAGTAAGGAAGAGAGCAGTGAGATTAAGGGCCAACAATAGGGAAAGGCTTTGCTCCAGGACCTTTTAAAAGTGCTGTCTTAGGCCTCTTTAGCATATTTAGACTTCTGATGTGTAGTTGTCTGGTAAGTCTTTTGATTCTGACATTACATTCATCACTCTTTTAATTCAAACTCTTAGTCCAAAGGAGTTAAAATGTGTCTCTCTTTTCTCCCCAAATGTATCTCTTTATAGCTTTCCTGTGCTAGCTGATATCACAATATATATATTCATCTCCTTTCCCATTCTAAGGAAATATTTGAGGATGAGGCTTCTTACATTGTATATTTTGTTGGTGTATGAATGAGTCACAATTCCTATTCAACATTATTAAACATGTCCATCCATATTTCTATTTCAATGTTATTTGACAATGTTATGCTACTTTCCAGTAAACACAAAGTTGTTAATCCTTAGCCTTGAGTTCTTTGCTTCCATATGCAGAATGTGCCTCATGAGCAGTCTGTTAAGATTAAACTTGGGACATGTCTACACTGGCAGAGTTATCGCACCAGGAGTTACAGCGCTGCTCAGAAAGCACTGAAGGGAAACAGCTGTTCTGTGCTGATACTGTCAGCTGCCTGCGCAACAGCGTGTTCACACTTGTGGCATTTGCAGCAGTATTCGGAGCGGTGCACTCTGGGCAGCTATCCCACAAACCACCTTTTTCTCTTCTGCTCCTAAGACTTGTGGGAAAGCGAAGGGGGTTGCGGGGTATCCCAGCAATCCCTGTGCTTCCATCTGCCTTTGGCACCGTATTTCAACGGTTTGTGTACTGTGCGCCCTGCCTCTTTGGGCTGCAGGAATGGATCCCAAACTGTTGACCAGTATGCTGCTTGCTCTGACCAACACATCACTAGTGAGTGGAGTTATTCCTTAAACTACAAAAGCAAGAGGGAGTGTGACATAGATCTCGCCATGCGTAGTAGCTACAACAGAGGTGCTGACCACAGTGGAACACTGCTTTTGGGCTCAGGAAACAAGCACTGAGTGGTGGGATCACATTGTGATGTACGTCTGGGATGACGAGCAGTGGCTGCAGAATTTTCGGATGAGGAAAGCCACATTCCTGAGACTGTGTAATGAGCTCTCCCCTCCCTGCAGCGCAAGGACACAAGAACAAGAGGGGCCCTGCCGTTGGAGAAGTGCATGGTGATTGCACTGTGGAAGCTAGCTACTCCAGACAACTACCGATTGGTCGCTAATCAGTTCGGAGTGGGAAAGTTTACCGTTGGACTTGTGTTGACAGAAGTGTGCAGGGGCATTAATCCCATCCAGCTCCGAAAGACCATGACTCTGGGCAACGTGCGTGACATTATAGATGGTGTACAAATGGGTTTCCCTAACTGCAGAGGGGTGATGGATGTCACACACATTCCTTTTCTGGCACCAGACTACCTAGCCACTGAGTACATTAATCGCAAGAGATATTTCTCAATGGTTCTCCAGGCACTTGTGGATAACTGTGGGCGATTCACAGACATTAACCCAGGCTGATCCAGGAAGGTGCATGACGCACGCATCTTTCGGAACACTGGCCTCTTCAGGAAGCTGCAAGCAGAGACTTTCTTTCCGGACTAGAAGATCACTGTAGAAGTTCTCAAAATGGGGGGCGGGACCCCTCAGGGGGTCACGAGGTTATTACATGGGGGGTCGCGAGCTGTCAGCTTCCACCACAAACCCCGCTTTGCATCCAGCATTTATAATGGTGTTAAATATATAAAAAAGTGTTTTTAATTTATTAAGGGGGTCGCACTCAGAGGCTTGCTATGTGAAAGAGGTCACCAGTACAAAAATTTGAGAACCACTGCCGTAGGGGAAGTCGAAATGCCCATTGTGATCCTGGGAGACCCCGCCTACCCCTTAATGCTGTGGCTTATGAAGCCATACACGGGGCAACTTGACAGCAGCAAGGAGCGGTTCAACAACAGGCTGACCAAGTGCAGAATGACTGAGTGTGCTTTTGGCCATTTAAAAGCCTGCTGGTGTTGCCTCTGTGGGAAGCTGGATCCTGGCTGATGACAATATTCCTATGCTTATAGCAGCGTGCTGTACGCCCTATAATATTTGTGAAGGGAAGGGTGAAAGCTTCACTCAGGGATGGATTGCAGAGGCTCAGCGCCTGCAGGCTGAGTTTGAATGGCCAGAGACCAGGGCTATTAGAGGGACATAGTGCGGGGTCATAAGGATCAGGGATGCCTTGAGGCAGCAATCTGAAGCTGAAAGCCACTAATATTTGTTGCTATGCTCAGGAGTGCAGTGCTTGTAATGCCAGGAGATGATTGGTGCACGTGATGCAGTATGTGGGTTTAACATAATTGTATGTTGCTTTGCAGTGCTCTTTTTGCTTTCAATTAATAGAATAAAGATTGCTTTCAAACCAACTCAATTCTTGTATTAAAAGACAACTGGAGGAGGGAGTCAAACAAAAAACCAGCAGCAGCGAGGGGGATGGGAGAAGATCCGAGGAGGAGGAGGGGTCCCGGGATAGCGTACAATGCAGTGGGTACTGTACTTCAGCAGGACCAAACTGCAGAGGGATGGGTGTTGAGTGCAGTGATTAGTGGGAGACTGCAGTGCTGGACTGTGAGGGGGGAACAGTGGAATGCCATGCATACAGAGTGGAGCCAGGAGGTTGATAAGTGTCTTGGTGGTGTCTGGGGGGCGCATGGGAAAGAGTTTTGCGACAGCGGCTGCAGGGGAGGATGGGCACGGAGCTGCTCAGTTTGAAGAGCTAGTATTGCCTGCAGCGTGTCCCCTTTGCATTCCATAACCTTTAAGAGCCGCTCCGTGGCTTCATTCTGGCGTGCTGTGTTCTCCTTTCGGTCGCTCTTCTTGCTGTCCCACCACTCCTTCAATTCCTGTTTCTTGGCAGTGGAGTGCATCATAACGTCACGCAGAAAGTCCTTCTTAGTTCTTCTTGGCCACTTTCTAATTCTGCACAGCCGTTCAGCCGGCAATAATAAAAAGGGAGGCTGGGCTCCCAAGGTTCTCTGAAGTTTAAACGCAACATTTTACGGAAGCAGTATTGTTTGCAACACAGGGAACACTGATTCAGTGATTTAAAACGCAGCCAGTACTCGCATACCTGTCACTAACTGGCTCACCCCAGGCAAGCAACAAGAGCCACAAGACCCCCAAAATGGTGAGTAGCCGCAGGGGCAAGATAAATTGCTCTTCCTGGACCCTGCTGTACACTGGACATGTGGCTCTTGGGGAGAGCCAGCACTGTAGGGGTGGGGTGGGAGGCTGATAATCATTCCTGTCCCACACTTTCCACAGGATGCGATCATTATGGAAGATATCTTGCTGCTGAGGGTGAGCAGGGAATCAAGGGAAGGTCTTCTCCAAGAATTCGGTTTCTGCCCTGGCCCCTATGCGGCTCGCCTGTGTGCAGCAATGGTTCTTCACCCATCCATGCCCCCCTCCCCCTCCAATGGCACAGTGGTGTGGGAAATTTACCGTTAATGGGGCAAGAAACAAAGCAGTTCTGCCGAAGAATCTGTGGCAGTGGATTGCCCAGTCCATGAGAGTTTTGTGGAGGTCTCTGGGAGATTCCCATAAAGTGAGGGAGTCAATCAACAGCCTGTTCCGCCGCTCAGACTAGGCATGCAGTGGGAGACAAGTCTGCTTTCTGCAACCCTCTTGCCCCCAACAGTTTTCTTCAGTGATTCCCAAAATCAGATCTACGTACCAGGGGCCTCCTCTCCTGTTTGCACTTTGCCAATCTCCGACAGCTATGACTGGCTAGCCTCCTCCAGGCTAGAAAAGAGCTCCTGGCTGCATGCATCTCTGATCTCAGAGTCATTCTCTGTCTCTGGGAATCCCTCTCCATCCACATCCTCGTCCAAGATTTCCTTCTCCTGGCTCTGTCCACTTTCGCCTGGCACATGAGCCACCAAAGTATCCACAGTGGTCTTCGCAGTGGAGGTGAGGTCGCTGCTGAGTACCATGTCCGGCTCTTTGTAGAACCGGCAGCTTGTGGGCGCAGCACCGGAGCGGCAGTTTGCCTCACACGCTTTGTGGTAGGCGTTCCGCAGCTCTTTCACTTTGACCCTGCACTGCAATGTGTCACGGTCATGGCCCCTTTCTGTCATGCATCGTGAAATCTGTCCATAGGTATAATTCCTATGTCGGGAGCGCAGCTGGGACTGGACAGCCTCCTCTCCCCAAATGCTGATGAGCTCCAACAGCTCAGCATTTATGGGGTGTGGATGACAGTTGGTCACCTGAGGGCAGGGTAGTAGAGTTTAAACCAATTACCAGAGAGATGAGAACAGGCATTGTGGGACATCTCCCGGTGGCTAATCACAGCGCTGTAATCGTCCACAATGTCTACTCTGGCACCGCAACGCTCTAGCCCCAGCGCAGAAAGCTGTACGCCTCTCGTTGGGGTGGTTTTTTTTAAGTGTTACAATTGCGCAGTTTCTGTACAGTATGTACACGTCAGGAGTCACAGCGCCGAAGGCTGCTTTACTGCGCAGAAACTTGCCAGTGTAGACAGGGCCTAAGAAACAAAACTGTGTTTAGACAAGCCCAAAGTTCTTTGTATTGCTTTAACTATAATAATGGTTTAGAAACCAATATAGTTAAAGCAGTACAAAAACTGTGCATAGACCAGCCCTTAATATACGTTCTTTTTTTATACTTTTGGTCTTTTAGTACATACAGATACTTCTGGCTTTTGTAAATATAATGTTCGTTCACATATTGACAACCGGTTTTATAATGTATTTTACTATTATTTTATAAATTATTTTTGTCAGGTATTCTAATTTTAAAATTGTCTTGATGGTCTTACCAATATATGTGGGGTTATCAGGTTTGGTTCATTAGTTTTGTTATTGAAATGTTTCTTAAAAATTATTAGTTTTCTAAAAGTAAATACTACTTCTCAGTGTTTTTACTAGTTAGTGCTTTTAAAAGATGATTTGTTGAACACTTCATCTGCTTTTTGCAAAGTAAATGTTTTTAATATGTAGTGAGTTCTGAATACAGATGTTTACTTTTTAATATAATTGTATTGTCCTGTCTTCATTCAATTTTCTGTCTTAACTAACAGTTGCATATTCCTCTACATATTTATAGTAAATTGCACTTTACGTAGTAATTCAGCATGCTGTTGCACCTTTTTCCTCTTTGCAGTTGATTGTATTAAGTCTTTTATGGTAATTTGCTCATATCTAGATCCAGCACATGTAAAAATGATGGATGATCCAAATTCTAGTAAACTAAGGGTTTTTTGTTTGTTTTTTTTGCTTTTTAAGAATTACAGTATAATGGAGTTAATTTTTTTTCCCATAAATTCTTGCGGGATAAAGTGTTTTGCTTATATTTTGAGAAGAAAATGTTTTGTTTTTTTTTTTTGTTGGTTTCATCAAAGATTCAAGAAGGAGTTGGAGCTAAGAGCCTTATGAGAGTTGCTCAAATATGCCTAGATATGCACTTTGTTACTGCTAGCATTTTGTGTGCCTTACAATTTTTAGACACACACTTTAGAAATCATGTTAGACAATTTTGACTTGAAATGAATATGGTTTGCCAAAATCTTAAATGCTTTGTCAGCCATAGTCATTTTCTCTTTAGCAGTGTAGTTTGATTCACCTCTCATCATCGTAATCTTCTGGTAAACATTCTTAAGGTTGCCTTTCAAATGGAATTTACTAATCCAAATAATTTAATTATTCTGTGGTTAGTAAAACTTGAATTGGTAGAGTACTTTTCTGTTTTCTGAGCGACCAAAACAAATTGAAAGAAGCAATATTGACTATAAACTAGATGCTTCTAAATGCTGGTTGTTTCCACAGTATTTATTAATTATACTTAATATTTTCATGTAACAAATTATGCTGTTGAGTAGGTTTGAGAGCTCCAAAATTTCAGCCTTGAGCCCAAACGACCTTTCTCAAGATGTATAGGACTTTCCAGTTAAATCCAACCAAAATAAGTGTATTTAGTAACTGTACATAAAAATTCTTGGCTCAGTTTGTTGTATGAAGATGTTACTTAGGGTGTCCTGAGCTGTGAATCACAAGTAAAAGTTGAATGCATCTCTGCTCAGTCCTCATGGCTGATGTCATTATGGCTGGGAGGAGTTGAGGGATGCTACTGTGAGTCAACAAAGGGAGCACACAATGTCGTTGTTTTTTCTTTACTGGGATTGATTGATTAAGTCTATAGGGGGCCTGAATAAACACTGGCATATCCATTATGATGCACAGTGGAATCACTTCTCTCTGGGGTCCCTACAGAGAGTATGTGAATTGGTAAATAAGTTTGTTCGGTAGTGTTGTAGTAAAGATCAAATTTGATGTTGACACTTAACCTTCTCCCAAAAATCATTTACTGGGGGGAAAAAATGGAGAGGAAGAAAGTATAAAGTTAATCAAATCTTTAGATTTTTTTCTTTATTTGTACCATAACATTATAAAACAAGCTTATTTACCAATTCAATGCAAAGGCATGGGTAACACCAGTGAACTCTGCAGACTTGTCAATAAAGTAGTGCCTACTTTACTAAGGGACTAATTCAAAACTCATCAAGGGGAATCTTACTTATTTCAATGGGTTTTGAATCGGGTCCTGCAATGAGTACCAAGCCAACGAACTCCTGCAGCAACACAGTTCTCATTGCAAAATAGTATACACTAGTAAGTAAAAATGCCAGCTAGTGATTTGTGAGTTTTGTATTGCATATCTGGTGGGAAAAGCCCTTTAGCTACTAAGCATCAAATTAAAAAAAAAAAAAAAAAAATGGCAGTCATTGTCCCCACTGTTTACGAAGGACTTTATTGGGGGAAAAGTAATATTAAGGATATATTCATGAATCCAGAACACACTTTCAGAAAAACCTTTTCACATGTCGTAGGAGGAAATTCATCTTAAAAAATGGCAAGGTCTGGAAACTCCACACACACATTAATTTTGTCTCCAGTGAGGACTAATACTTTTTAGTATATTTTAGATGATTTAATGATTCATATTTTTTTTTTTTTTTAGTTATTCATTATAAAAAGGCCAGAGGGTCCTTGACTGAGACTTCAAATCTACAGGTGTGAGATAATGAGAGCTTCTACACAGCTGAGTGTTTAAGCTCCATAGATACTAAGCTTCTGAGGAGTCTCTCTTATGTTCTCTAGGCCAGGCATTCATTATTGTGTATTGGGCTCCCCAGGCTGGACACTTTCTACCCTTGTCCTGTAACTGAACTCGTGGGGGTGGACCCCTGCCTCGAGGCAGAAAACCGCTAATATCAGTGGGCTCTACGCTGTCACAGGGGGTTTGCCTGGATAGATCCAATTGCCGGCTTGGGGCCTTAGTCTATACATCCACTGATTATTTTTAAATTATTTTAACACTTGTATTGTATTTTAACAACTTATTCAAGAAAATTATTTTAAAGTTATATTAGGAAGAGAAATAAATAAAACTTCAGAATTGTCTGGGGTTTTTTTGTTTTTTTGTTTTTTGTTTTTTTTTTAAGTAGAAAATTCCCTCATAGACTTCCCTTATATAGGTAGCTGCTGTAAATACCTATTAAATGTGATTTAAAAAAAAAAAAAATGCTATGGTTAAATACATTTGGAAATTGAGAAATAGTATATCTTTTAAAAAAATGAAATATCAGGAAGTCTAAAAATACTCAGGTTTCAGAATGGTAGCTGTGTTAGTCTATATCAGCGAAAAGAACGAGGAGTACTTGTGACACCTTAAACTAACAAATTTATTTGGGCATAAGCTTTCGTGAGCTAAGACCCACTTCATCAGATGCATGCAGTGGAAAATACAGTAGGAAAATATATATATATATATATATATATATATATATACACATACACAGAGAACATGGAAAATATGGGGGTTGCCATACCAACTCTAACTAGACTAATCAATTAAGGTGGGCTATTATCGGCAGGAGTTAAAAAAACTTTTGTAGTGATAATCAGGATGGCCCATTTCAAACAGTTGACAAGAAGGTGTGAGTAACAGTAGGGGGAAAATTAGCATGCGGAAATGGTCTTTAGTTTGTGTAATGACCTATCCACTCCTAGTCTTTATTCAAGCCTAATTTAATGGTGTCCAGTTTGCAAATTAATTCCAGTTTTGCAGTTTCTCGTTAGAATCTTTTTGAAGTTTTTTTTGTTGAAGATTGCAATTTTTTAGGTTTGTAATTGAGTGTCCAAGGAGGTTGAAGTGTTCTCCAACTGGTTTTTGAATGTTATAATTCTTGACGTCTGATTTGTGTGTGTGTCTATAATAGACACACACAATTTCATATTTTCATAGCAATGGTCACAACTGTTTATGGTTTTTACTTTAATAGCAAGGATGCAGCTCTAACAAGTTCACCTCATAGCAGATGGCATAAATCTGTGAATGAATCACCATGTAGAACTGAAATTTAATCTGTCAGCAATAAATATGTCCACCCTCTCTGCCTTAATACTTTCTAATATGACGTAATTTTCTTGTAAGTAGAGTTGCATTAAAAGAGTATGCATTGACTTCTGAGGAGAGGCTGGGGGAACTGGGCTTATTTAGTCTGCAGAAGGGAAGAGTGAGGAGGGATTTGATAGCCACCTTCAACTATCTGAAGGTGGGTTCCGAAGAGGTGTAGCTAGGCTGTTCTCAGTGGTGGCAGATGACAGAACAAGGAGCAATGGTCTCAAGTTGCAGTGGGGGAGGTCTAGGTTGGATATTAGGAAAATCTATTTCACTAGGAGGGTGGTAAAGGACTGGAATGAGTTTTATCTAGGGAAGTGGTGGAATCTCCATCCTTAGAGGTTTTTAAGGCCCAGCTTGACAAAGCCCTGGCTGGGATGATTTAGTTGGGGTTGGTCCTGCTTTGAGCAGGGAGTTGGACTAGATGACTTCCTGAGGTCTCTTCCAACACTAATCTTCTATGATTTGCAGTTGTCATGTTGGCTTCATTTTATAGTTGGAAAATAGTAATGAAATTGAAAGTTTGTGCTAAAGTCATTCTGCAATTACCATATTAAAACTGCCAACATTTAATTGTCTTTCTGAATTTGTTCAATGGACTGTAAGAACAATACTCATTTTATTTGGGTACATGAACTTCTATTAGTAATTTCAACTAGATATAGCTTTGCCGTGTTATTGGTGATGATTATGATCTAGTTCTTTTTGTTTGTTTTTAGACCCTGAAGTCTTGGAATCTCTAACTGGTGTACATATAAACCTAAATTGCACAATATGGCCGACAAGTTAACAAGAATTGCTATTGTCAACCATGACAAATGTAAGCCAAAGAAATGCCGTCAGGAGTGCAAAAAGAGCTGTCCGGTGGTTCGAATGGGTGAGAAATGCAGTGAAACATATTTAAATAATGCAAGAGACTTTAAATAATGTGCCTAGTTGTTTGCTGTCCGCCTTAGTAGAATTTACTAGTAGAAACTCAGTGAGAGCTTTCTGGATCATACTATGAATACATTTGTGTAATATATAAGGAGCTTGGGTGAGGTCAAATATGATTAAAAACTGTCTGCAAATTGTGCACAGCAATAATGCTAAGAAATATTAACTACTCAATTTCAAGGCTTCTTTTGAATCCTTCTTTGCTGGAGAAATTTAAGGCAACTACAGGATTTCTATGTGGCGTTTACAGATCATGCTGATGATAAAACCTGATTCATCAGCATTGTGTCTTGTGTTAACATGCATTCTTTTTCACCAGGAAAACTATGCATAGAAGTCACACCACAGAGCAAAATAGCATGGATTTCTGAAACACTCTGTATTGGTTGCGGTATTTGCATTAAGGTAAAAGATATTTTTATATATATAAACTTTTAAAAAATACAATTTCAATTTCTTTCAAAGTATATACTTCTCATAAGAAACAGTGTATCTTCAGAATTGGATAGAAAATCTGTAATATAACTTCAAATAGTTTCTCCTATGCACCTTTTTATATTTAGGCTTGACAGAATTTTATTTTTTTATTTAGTTTTGACAGCTATTGATTTATTTTTAAGTATTTTTTTTATTTGAATTTTGACAATTGTGGGAAATTATGGAAGGGTTGGACAATAAGGGGTAGGGTCAGACAATTATGACAGTAGACATTGAGATTCAAAAGGTTGTTTTATAACCTTTAAAACAGAAATTGCCACCATCATGTCAAAATGTACCTAGTAATCTTATATCAAATTAAGTTCTCAAGCAGCATTTTTCTTACTTTGTCTATTTATATATTTTGATTATTATCAATGGAAATATTTTTTCATTGGTTTGTATGTGTGCAGTGAAATTGATGTTTACAGACATTTACCAGTAAAAGTCTAATCCTTCCAATTTTATTTGTGTTAGAGTCATTATTTAAATTGCCATATTTAGCTTTGAAAAAGTGAGCATAGGATTCATCTTGAAAATGTTGTGTCTGTCTCTCTGTTAAGCACAGAAAGTGATGTAATTTGCCCCATCAGTGTTATCTATAGGAGAGCTTAGTCTAGCAACAACTAGTTGTGGTTGTGGCCGAGTGCTTAAGGTGATGGACTAGCAATCCATTAGGGTTTACCTGCGCAGGTTTGAATCCTGCCAATTACGGAAGTGTTAGTGATCTCGTTGTTGCAGTTTTAGGGGAGAGGGATAGCTCAGTGGTTTGAGCAGTGGCCTGCTAAACCTAGGGTTGTGAGTTCAGTCTTTGAGGGGGCCACTTAGGGATGTGGGGCAAAATCAGTACTTGATCCTGCTAGTGAAGGCAGGGGGCTGGACTCGATGACCTTTCAGGGTCCCTTCCAGCTCTGAGATAGGTATAGAATATTGATCACTTCTCTCGGTAGTTTCTGTGGTCAAAAATCTAAATCCGTTAGCATTTGGAGGGATTTTTTTTTAACGTATTAGCAACTTAATACATTTTAAGAATACAGTAACTCCTCACTTAAAGTCGTCCTGGCTAATGTTGTTTTGTTGTTACATTGCTGATCAATTAGAGAACATGCTCATTTAAAGTTGTGCAATGCTCCCTTCTAATGTCGTTTGGCAGCTGCCTGCTTTGTCCACTGCTTGCAGGAAGAGCAGCCCCTTGCAGCTAGCTGGTGGGGGCTTGGAACCAGGGTGGATGGGAGCTCCCCTAAGTTCCCTGTGCAGCAGCTGCCCAGCAGGTTAGCAATTGCAGCTGTCCCTCCCCCCACTGCCCTGTGCTGCTCCTGCCCTCTGCCTTGGAGCTGCTCCCCGAGACTCCCGCTTGCTGTGCCGGGGGCGGGGGGGGGGAGGGGAGGAAGAAGGGAGCTAATGTCAGGGTGTCCCCCTCCCCCTGCTCCTGCACCCCATTTCCCCCTGCTCTACGGAAGATGGGGTGACACACGACAGGGCTCAGGACAGAGGGGGTTTGCTGGCGGCAGCAGCTGCAGTCTCAGCAAGCTGATCTAATTAACAAGGCAGTGTACTTAAAGGGGAAATGCGCATCTCTCTTTCTCTCACACACTGTGTGTCTGTCTGTGATGCTCTCTCCCCTCCCTCCATTTCTGCTGCCTTGTAGACTGTGAGAGTTAACCCTTGAGGGCTCAGCCAATTGCTAGTTCATCATTTAACAGTAAGGTATTCCCTGGAAAATATCCCACCTTCTGACTCTTTCACCTCAACCAAGCTTCACAATCATCATCACTGTGTACCAGTATTAAATTGTTTGTTTAAAACTTATAGTGTGTGTGTGTGTGTGTGTGATTTTATATTTTTTTATATATATATAAAATCACATACACACCTCTACCCCAATATACGCTGTCCTCGGGAGCCAAAAAATCTTACCGCGTTATAGGTGAAACCGCGTTAAATCGAACTTGCTTTGATCCACCGGCGTGCACAGCCCTGTCTCTCCCCCCTCCCCCCCCCGGAGCGCTGTTTTACCGCGTTGTATCCGAATTCGTGTTATATCGGGTTGCGTTATATCAGGGTAGAAGTGTATATAATATAGTCTTTTGTCAGGTGGAAAAAAAATTCCCTGGAACCTACCCCCCTCATTTACATTAATTCTTATGGGGAAATTGGATTCACTTAACATCGTTTCGCTTAAAGTCGCATTTTTCAGGAACATAACTACAACATTAATTGAGGAGTTACTTTATGTATAAATATTTAGTACTGACCTACTTAAAGGTAAGAAGTGTGGCACTCATGATTGTAAACAACATGCTCGGGGTGACTTGTTCTGCATTGAATTGTTAGTGTGCATTCGTAAGTAGTAAATTTGTTTGTTTAAATTATAGAAATGTCCTTTTGGAGCCTTGTCAATTGTTAACTTACCTAGCAACCTGGAGAAAGAAACAACACACAGATATTGTGCCAATGCCTTCAAACTTCACAGGTATCTTTTATTTTTCCTCAAGCCAACTTTATTTTACCCTATCCAATTTTAAATTAATGTAAGATGTATATAATATTCTGGACTCCTAATTTCCAATGTTATTGGAGATGTGACACAGGATAAATCTAGCTGGGTTTTTTATGTGCATAGTCTTTTTGTTTCAGAGTAGCAGCCGTGTTAGTCTGTATCTGCAAAAAGACTAGGAGTACTTGTGGCACCTTCGAGACTAACCAATTTATTAGAGCATAAGCTTTCGTGGACTACAGCCCACTTCTTCCGCTATGCATCCGAAGGTGCCACAAGTACTCCTAGTCTTTTTGTTGTCAAATATTCATCTCAGATAATTTTTTTGGCTTAGTTTAACAATCTCCTTGAACTTCTGTTATAATAAACTGAATCAAACTTGTAATTTTAAAATTCTTGAGACAAATGACTACTGGCCTGTCATCTCAAAGGGCAGGACGAATGACAAAAACATAATAAATAAAACAGGTCTGGTGCTCATAAAGCAGCCTTTCTAGAATTGGAGCATTTTATTTGTTTATGCAGTTCTATGGTATTCCTCGCTTTAGTGTGTCGTCAGCTTCTTGCAGACCTCAATTTATCTTCACAGCAACTGAATTTCATAGATAGTGAAACGTATGTAGAATGTTGGGTTACTAGCTCAAAGTCACACAAGAAGTCTGTGGCAGACCCTAGATCCGTGTTCTATGTCCTGTGCCTTTACCTCAAGAACTTTCTCTCCCAAAATGTTTTCTTACTCTCTCTGTTAACAAGCATTATAAAGAAGTTGGAGTACAAGTGTGTCACTTCAAAGTGATTCTCTTTGAAAGAAAATGGAGATAGATAAACTTGGAATTAGTAGTGTCTGGTTATGGTCTAACAATAGTTTTAAATGTTTTTCCCTTCATTTTTGCTTTTTTATATAATTTCAGGTAATATTGAGGTAGAGACACTGAAATGGGTTGAATCACTCAGCAAGTGTGTTTTTAAAAAAAAAAAAAAAAAAAAAAAAAGTGCCCTAGTATTTTGCATTTAATTGTGGTGGGAATTTTGGATTACACTGAATATGTGACTTTATATACAGGTTGCCTATTCCTCGTCCAGGTGAAGTACTGGGATTGGTTGGAACCAACGGTATTGGAAAATCAACTGCCTTGAAAATTCTAGCTGGAAAGCAGAAGCCAAACCTTGGAAAATATGATGTATGTATAAACTAGAGCTTGGGAAATAGGTGATTATGGTTTGATGATGATGATGTGCTCAGTCTGTCCTTGTAACTTTTTCCTGCAACTGTCACATTGATATCAGTGCTTCATGTGGCTCGAACTTTGGGGAAGTGTTGGTGAGCTAGATACTGGTGTAGGTGCAGTAAAGTGGTGCTAATGGTCTCTGCGCTGTTCTGCTAATCCACTTTAACTATGATTTGTTTGCCTTTTCCAGCTCTGGTTCTCCTGGAGAATGCTTAGCATTATTCCCAAAATAAAACCAATCTCTTGACCTCCATCTCCACTCTAGTGTACCATGAGGGCCCAGTCATTCTTCCCAAGATAACCAGGAGTTGTAGTTTCCTTTTAACAAGTTTTTTGCCCACATTAAATTTGCTGTGTGTCATGTTCTCTTACTTTCATCTCTTGGGAATGTCTGCTGGGAAGTAGGAGATACATTTTTCTTGAATCTTTTTCTGTAAAGTGAAACTGTATCAGGCTAACCTTTGTCATTTAGCCCAGGCAACCATAAGACTAATGTATACATTTCAGATTTTGAAATAATTGAGTAATAGAGTGACCCATATTCATCGTTCCATATGAAGTGGTTTGACTTCTGACACTGGCTTATTAAAACAAATTCATAGTACACTACTTTTGTTTCTTTAAGATACTGCGTGTTTCTGCTGCCAAGACCTATGTAGGGTGCTTTCTCTTGCAAGAGTAAGTGACATCACACACCTGAAAGAGTGCAAGGACCTGCACTCCTTATACAGCTTAAGGTGTTTCATGTTATTAACTATTTTAAGTGGAAGCATAGAAAGTAAGTGAAGTAGTGACTGACCTTTTTTTTGGGCTGTTCTGTTTTTATTGCATGTATCTTTGATGTCTACTCACATATTGTGTTTTGGAATCTTTAAAATTAAAACATTTCAGTTTATGTTTAGATCTACAAATAGCTTAAATTAATTTGCATATTTAAAATGCTCATATAAGTCCTAATACCTAATTTCTCTGTAGGATCCACCTGATTGGCAAGAAATCTTGACTTACTTTCGAGGATCTGAGTTGCAAAACTACTTCACCAAGATCCTGGAAGATGACCTCAAGGCTATCATCAAACCTCAGTATGTGGACCAGATCCCTAAAGCTGCAAAGGTAAGAAATTTTACCAGTTAGAAAAAACATGAGAAATTTCTCTCCATTAACCCATGAAAAGCATAACATTTTTACATAGTTTTTTGACTTTAAAGGCTCATTTTGGGTTATTTGCAATATGTGAATGTTTAAATATTAGGAAAGGTTTGATTCTTACTTTTATCATGGCAGGGGACAGTGGGGTCTATTTTGGACAGAAAGGATGAAACTGACACACAGACTATTGTATGTAAGCAGCTTGGTAAGCAATGTTCCCTCCTATTTATTTATTTATTTATTTATTTATCTTTTTAACTGACCAGGCTACAAACTCCATTGAGCGCTGCATTTTTGTCCTTGTTTTATACCATGGAAATGTGGGCAAGATTTCACGTTTTTTAAGTGAGGCGTGTTTACAGGAAGGATTGTGTGTGCATATGGGGGCTGCCCTATGGTGGCTCCTGCCCAGTATCACACATTAGTCCCCTCCCCGCCATTCAGGGGGTCCCAAAGGGAAGCTATTAACTCTGCAGCAGCAGCCTTAGGAGCCCAGCCAGGAGTCTGTCCAGGGCTGTGTGTGTCAGGTTGCACCTCCCCCAGGCTGGGGGTTTCAGGACCCCACCCTGCCAGGTGCTCCCAAGAAGGGGGCTAGGTCCATACTTCCCTCCACCGCCACCTCTTGGCAGCAGCAACCACCTTGTCCAACCCCTGGGGCCGTAGGGGTGCTTTGGGCCAGTCTGGCTGCAGCTCTGGAGCCTCCGCTGACCTGGGCTGGTGCCCCTGAACCCAGCTGGGCACCTCACCTGATCTCGTGCACAAGATGTATCACAGCCAGCCAGGCCTGAGCATGTTCCTAAGATGGTGAGATGCTTCCACTTCCCCTGCAGGGTGGAGGTGAGATCATATACACTTTGGGGGGGCACACCATGTCCCTATTGGGACTGCACAGAGGAGATATGAGAGGCATGGTTTTTGACCTATGCCATACATACAAGATTGCTGTGCTTCCACACAGTTTACAGGGAACATTGTTGGCAAGTTACTTTATTCTATAAATAAATTGGTAAGACCATGGTTCATAAAGTCACTTTAAATAGAGTTTTTTGAGTAATTCACATTCAATTAAAACTATCTCCATCTAACATAATGGAAAACTTAAATTTATGTCTAGTTCAAGGATTGAAATTTACATTGGTCTGAACTTGGCCAGGACTGGATATATTCATTTCTGGACCAATGCCAAAAAATAACTGCTAGTGACACTCTTGATATCTAGTATCTTGCAAATCTGGATTAGAAACTAATAAATCACATCATTGTGGAACTGAGGTCCGTAGCTTTCCCTGGTATAAAACATTTACTTTTAAAGTTTGGAAAATTTTGGATTAATTTTAACTTGCATGTGTTACCCTCACCTAATCAATTCTGACAAGATTTTAGCACCTTGTCTCTTGAGAACCATTGAAGCTAGAAAATGCTATTCCAAAGATGAATCCTCAGCTTTCAAATGAGACTTAATGCTTTATACAGTCTTAGCGGTTTTTGAAATATTGGTTGGTAATTGGAATAATACGATTTTTGTCTTGGATTTGCCTGCATTAGGAACTTTTTAAAACCAGTACTGTTGATTTTTTTAGGGCCAATAAACTTCTTCAAGCACAAGTCCAAGAACAGCAACCAAAAGTGGAAATTTTGATCCCTATGCATGAAGAAAAGCAGCAGTACAAATTTGCCACTTGATGTTGCTGACAGTTTTATGTCTTGCTATGGCTTTTGCAACCATTATTATGATCCCTATATACTAAATACATTACACTGCTCTACAGCCAAAATGCTTCTGAAATAAATGTAGTCAAACTTTACTAATTCTGGGTCACTGAGAACGAAAATGATGCTTAAAATTGTTGATTGGCTCTAGTTTTCAACATATGCTATTGGGTCAGTGTATATACGACCCTTGACTTGGGAATGGCGGAGGATAAGTGAGTTATAAAGGGAAGGGATCTCAATTGAAACCAGAAATGACTAACATACATCTTTGACTGGATCTATGAATAAATCTGACTGGGTTTGGACAGTACTTGCTTTTTAGGCAAAACAATGAATGATACAATCTGGAGCTGGTATTGCATCATACATGATATGAATTGCATCATGTTATTCCTAGAAGTCATGGATGATGCAATCATAACGAAGCTTACATCACTCTGCTGAACAAATTGCCCTATATCAGCTCTAGAAATCATACAGTGTTGTGCTCTCTTAATTGTCAGTGTTTGATTTTGCAAAGGGACACATTTCTCTTTAGCCAAAGTGAGCAGAGATGCCTCGTACTTGTGTGAACAGTGCAGATAACTTCTGCTATGTTTGTGGTGAAGTGACTTTTGCATCACAAAAGCTCAGTATAACCACTATGGTTAAGAGAGCCTATCATCTTTATTTTGGCTGCAAAATTGGAGATCAGGACAAGAGGTGGGCCCCACACATATGCTGCAACATTTGTGCAACAAATCTTCGCCAGTGGTTGAACAGGAAAAGGAAATCTATGCCTTTTACAGTGCCAATGATTTGGAGAGAGCCAACAGATCATATCAGCAATTGTTACTTCTGCATGGTGCCTCCAGTTGGGAAAGGTGTGTCAAAGAAGAAAAAGTGGACTGTGCATTATCCAAACATTCCATCAGCTATACGCCCAGTACCCCGCGGAGAAGGACTGCCAGTTCCTGATGCACCAGAATCATTCTCACTTAAGTCAGAAGAGGAAAAGGATGAAACTTCTGGTCCTGAATCATCAATGTCACAGGACCCACATTTTCTCCCATCCTCCTCCTCTGAACCACACCTCATAACACAAGGTGAACTGAATGATCTTGTCGTGGATTTGGAACTACCCAAGAGTAAGGCAGAGCTGTTGGGCTCCAGACTACAGCAGTGGAATCTCCTGGCAGGTGATGTTAGGGTTTCCATGTTCCGTGACCATCAAAAGGATCTTGTCCCATTCTTCTTCCTGGAAGGTGATCTTGTAGCCTGCAACAACATCGATGGTGTGATGGCAGCCCTCAACATCGTTCGTGATCCAGATGAGTGGAGACTGTTCATTGATTCATCGAAGATGAGTCTTAAAGCTGTTTTATTGCATAATGGCAATGTTTTATCATCAATTCCAGTTGGTCGTGCAGTCCATATGAAGGAAACCTATGACAACATGAAACAACTTTTGAGGTGCATAAACTATGACCAATATCAGTGGCAGCTTTGTGGCGATTTGAAGGTTGTTGCTCTTGCTTGGTCTGCAGACTGGATACAAAGTACTGCTGTTTTCTCTGCGAATGGGATAGTCGTGCAAGAGATTCCCACTACATCAAGAAAGACTGGCCACTCCGACAGTCATTGGAGCCTGGGAGGAAAAGTATTCAGCATCCACCACTTGTTGAATCAAGGAAGATTTTTGTTACCACCCTTACACATCAAGCTGGATCTGATGAAGAACTTTGTCAAGGCCACTGACAAAACACAAGCAGCTTTCAAGTACCTTTGTGGAAAATTTCCAAGGTTAAGTGAAGCTAAGATAAAGGAAGGTGTCTTTGTTGGTCCTCAGATTCTCAAACTTCTTCGAGATGATGCATTTGACCATGTACTGAGTGGCAAGGAAAAGACGGCATGGAAAGCCTTCCAGTTAGTGGCAATAAATTTTTTCGGAAATAACAAGGCAGACAACTACAGGTTGTTGGTGGAAAACCTCCTCAAGGCATACAAAAGCCTTGGTTGCAACATGTCACTAAAGATACATTTTTTTGCACGCTCATCTAGATTTTTTTTTTTTTTTTTTTTCCCCACGAACTGCGGAGCAGTGAGCGACGAGCATGGCGAGCGATTTCACCAGGACATTGCAACAATGGAGAAATGCTATCAGGGCAAATGGAGCCCATCAGTGCTTGCAGACTATTGCTGGACAGTGACAAGAGAAGCTCCATTTAATGAATACAAGAGACCAGCCAAGAAGCGCCGAGTAGACACTGAATAGGACTAAACTATGTACATAATAGTTTTTTGCCTTTTTGTTTCATAATAAATTTTATTTATATAACTCTTTTGCTGATTTTTAAAGTGTTACATAAACAGGACAGGTGAAATATTATCATGTAAAGCAACCATAAACACATGAAAAGACCTAGTTTGCAATTTGATTAAAACTGTACTATTTACACAATATACATAGACATAAAATGTAAGAACTTAAATATCTTAGAAACAGTAGCCAATCAGTTGTTTTAATTGTCATATTTGAGTTCAGCACATCAAAATACATAATAAATAGCACATTTTATCTCTGAAGCAGACGACTTCTCAAAAATTGTAGACCAGTGTTATCTATGAGCAGGCACTAGCATAAACTTTGTCTAATTTGTTTCAAAGTATGATATTTATCATCTTATTTTAATTTACATATGCTGGACATAACAAATAATCTTTGTCACCAGATTTAACTCATCTGAAAGAACGAAACATTGAAGACCTTTCAGGAGGAGAACTTCAGAGATTTGCTTGTGCTGTCGTTTGCATTCAGAGGGCCGATATGTATGCTCCATTTACTTCTATTGCACCTTCAATCCCAAAAGGCTGTTTCAGGATTTGTTCTTAAATTTAGTGCTTAATATTAGAGAGCAGTAATTTTTATTTGTAGGGAGTGGATGGCAGCATATAGAGGTGATCTTCTTTGGATGAAATGAAAAAAGTTCCTGCATTTAACAACCATATATTTTACCAGTTCCCCACAACTGGTGTCTGGGATTCTTTTATAGGAATTCTCATCGTTCCTTGCTCTTTTATCCACTCACATGTAGCAGAGACCTCTGGGGGTTTAGGGTCTATCCAGGCCAAGGTTTAGTATTGCTACTTGATAATATCCCTTCCTTGCAACCAGGAAATTACTGTTATGTCCAATAGCAGCCAAACAAGCTACTGCTGCCTCTAATAATCTATCACAACTAAGATTCCCTTCCCTTCACTTAGTCCCTTCTGAGTGGTTCCTGACTTCTTGCTTTCCTGCTCTCAAGACCAGCTGATCAGAAGACTGATGGTTTTCTGATTTGGAAGAAGTCCTTATTCCACTCTCCCAAAATTGGTATTTTTGCACTTTGCAGTGCATGTCACAAGGCTGCTTAAATTTAAAGTGAATTAGAAGTCATGGGATTGCTAAAATAGTTGATTTTCTATCTGTATAGTTTGGTCAGAATTTTTGGCATGGAAATAGCTAATTTGGACTGTTTAACAACCTTATATGGTAGTTGGCAGAAGAATCAGGGAAGATGTTGAAGAAGCACACTAGAAAAATGATTTTTTTTTTTTTTTTTATTACTAGGAGGGTAAATTTAGATGATTTACAGAAGGGGTCTAAAACTCAATTTATCTTAGGGCCAGTGCCAGTCCTCAGATCCTCCCAGCAGGCCAATAATGTCACTGAAGATGGTGTTCAGAAAAGAAAACGTTTATATTGTATTTTTTATTTAGAATTTCTTAGAAATAATAAAACTGTCATACAACTTTATACAATTCTTGGCCTGCCAGAGAGTTTTTAGTGTTTGCCAGACACCTGGCAATGCTTCAGTTCTGTCAGTTTGTTGTTGTTTGTCCTCAGTGACTGAGCAGTCGAAACCTTTAGGATTGCAGCAAGGTTTGAGTCCGATAGTTGTTCGGTATTTTGACTTGTTTATATTCATTGTGGGGGAAAAAGTGATGTTGCTTCCATGGCTGACTCTCCCCGGCAACTAATGATGGTATCTCTGTACCTCTCCCACAGCCAATGGGAGATGCAGGGGGCAGCATCTGCAGCAGACATTGCCAGCAGCATGTCTGCATGCGTCTCTTGTCCGCGGGCCACAGTGGGGAGGTTCTCTGGCTGCAGATGGCCCGCGGACTGGGACTTTGAGACCCCTGGTTTACAGGTTAGATTTTAAGATGTTATAGAAATTAAGATTCAAAATATATCTTCATTGATATTTTCCCCTCTCTTTGGGATAGCTTCATGTTTGATGAACCTTCTAGCTACCTAGATGTTAAGCAGCGTCTGAAGGCTGCCATTACTATTCGATCTCTAATAAACCCAGACAGGTAAGTATAAATTTAACATTTTCTTAGATTTTAATGACATTAGATTGTAGTTCATAGACTGACTGAGTGACTCTTCAATCTCCTTGCTAATACAGATTTTCTTATAGTATATTTTCTAATATGTCTAGTCTACTTTTGAAGACCGTACAACAGATGGCATTGTCAGGATTCCTTAGTCATCCTAAATTTTCCTTTTCTTAATTCCCCCCCAACGCTATTTATAATTACACACTCACCCTCTCTCTTCTCGCCCCCTCTCCCCCCCCCCCCCCGGAGTTACATTCTTCAAATATTTGTGGTTTTATTTTCCCCCGACCAAACTCTCTTTTCAGCTACTTTATGTAAAGAAGTTGACAGCTCAAATGGAGTTGTTGCTCCCAGTATCCATTTATTGAGCATTTAGCAAAACATTTGTACTGTGAGAAGTTTGAAGTTTACCTGTATTAGCTTAAAACTAAGAATCCACACCAAAAGCAGCATTGTACTGTTAATTTAACAAAATATTGATGATGTCTTGGTATGTGAGACTAGTAGCAAAATCTCAAGTGTACTTATTTCATTTTATATCAGACTATTTTTTCCATTGACAGAAACAAAAACAAACACAAACATACACAAATCTCATTCTTTCTTTTGTAGAAGTTTAACAAATAATTTTGGTTTTATTTTTCAGATATATTATTGTTGTAGAGCATGATCTGAGTGTGTTAGATTATCTCTCTGACTTTATCTGCTGCCTGTATGGTGTGCCAAGTGCTTATGGTGTCGTCACTATGCCTTTCAGTGTAAGAGAAGGTAACTCCTGACCCCTGGGTCTCTCCAACCCCCATTCCTCTTGCCCTCCCAAAAAAACAAATGAGCAAGCGCACACAGTGTGATAGACATTGTCATTTTAAGTAAATATATCTTTTAAAATGCAGAATTTTAAAGCCTCTTTTTTCTAAATATAATGTGCTATGCATGTCAACATTAACTATTTAATTGCTGATCACTTTTATGGCTGGAATAAATAAAGGGGTGGGAGTGAAGCCTATGGGGCGGGTAGAGGTTGGAACTGGGAGCTGCTGCAGGGCAGGGAAGATGACTTGGGGTATGTTTACACTGAAATTAAACACCCGTGGCTGGCCGATGTCAGTTGACTTGAGCTCACAGGGTTCAGGCTATGCTTAGGGTGCTACCAAATTTACGGTTCATTTTGGTCAATTTCACGGTCATAGGATTTCTAAAATTGTAAATTTCATGATTTCGGCTATTTACATCTGAAATTTCACGGTGTTGTAATTGTAGGGGCCCTGACCCAAAAAGGAGTTGTGGGGGGGCAACAAGGTTATTGGGGTGGGGGGGTTCCAGTGCTGCTGCCCTTACTTCTGGGCTGCTGCTGGCGGCAGTACTGCCTTTAGAGCTGGACAGCGATGTCTGCCTGGGAACCCAGATCTGAAGGCATAGCCACCGCCAGCAGCAGCACAGATGTAAGGATGGCATGGTATGGTATTGCCACCCTTACTTTGGTGCTGCTGCTGGTGGGGCTCTGCCTTCAGAGCTGGGTGACTGGCCAACAGCTGCTGCTCTCTGAAGTTAGCGCAATACCATGATACCATTCCCCACCCCCAAAATAACCTTGTAACACCCCACCCCTGCAACTCCCTTTTGGGTCAGGACCCCCAATTTGATAAACGCTGATCTTCCCCATGAAATCTGTATGGTATGGGGTAAAAACACACAAGACCAGATTTCACGGGGGAAGACCAGAGTTCACATCCATGATGTGTTTTTCATGGCTGTGAATTTGGTAGGGCCCTAGCTATGGGGCTCTAAAATTGCAGTGTAGATGTCGGAGCCCAAGCATCTACACCACAGTTTTACAGCCCGTGAGCCTGAGTCAGCTGATTTGGGCCAGCCACAGATGTTTCATTGCAGTGTAGACATACCCTCAAAGGCCCCTGTGAGGGGGAGAAACAAGGAGCAGAAATATTGGTGGTCCTAAGGTGAGCATATCTTCCTATTGAGGTATGCTGAATGTAATAAGATAATTATTAACTGGAAAGTTGAATTATGACAAAGGTCTTATTCTAACATTGCTTTTGGTGCACCGCTTTCGTTGACATCAGTTGGAGTTCTAGTATGTACCAACGGTTGTATATAGTCCTAAACTTGTACTCCAACCCACAATCCATAATTAAAAATGCAGTTTGGCTTTCTCTCCATAGAATGAGTTTGATACCATGGATTGTTTGTAAGCTAGGGATTTAAACAAAGGGGGGGAGGGCACCCTCCCTGCCTCCAAAAAAACAATAGACAGGACACAAGTCAAGATATGAGTTCAGTTGAGCTGGCTATGCTCTGGAAACATTCAGTCTTGCATCTAGAGTCAAAGAAAAGTGACACATTTTATGACTCTAACAGATGTAACTCCATTGACTACTACAGTCAGAAAGCTGTGGAACATTTGTCAGACTATACTGACTTAGTCACTGTTGACCTGGGCTGAATTCAAGGCAATGAAGAAATGGAAACAACTAAAGGAAGATCTTTAGAGATTCAGGGCAGCAAAGATGAAAGTTACCTAACTCCACTGAATAGGGGAAGAGGGGCCATCTGGGGGAGCAAGGAGCAAACTTGCTTAGGAACATAGCATCATTCCTGCAGTGCTTAGGAGGAGCAGTACAATAGGTGAAGTCACAAACTTCTTTCTTGTCATTTCACTACTACTATGGGGGTGAGGGGAGCAGTGAAACTGACAAGAATTGTCAGTTTCAGTCAGCGGCTGCTAGGGTTGTGGAGAGCCTATTTTGTTTTAGAAACACCATGGGATGGAGTTTTCAGGCCCTTTTTTTTTTTTTTATCTTTTAATTTCCGGTTCATGTGAAATGTCAAAAAATAGGTTGTTTTTGTTTTTTTTGTTCTGAGACAGAACACAACCAGTTTCTGAAATGTTAAAATTCCCTGCGAACTGGGTTTTCTGAGTGGTTTTTTGTTTTGTTTTGTTTTTCCCCTAGCTCTTGAGTCATACTGCAGTGTAAATAAGATGCATTGTTTATGTATTTGAGATTTTACAGTTATTCTAATAGCGGTTGTAGAAAGTTGCATTTAACTTTGCTACATAATTTCCAATTTCTTGCTAATAAATTATTCAACAAGGACTTTTAAGTCTAACATGCCACACAGGACTTTAGTCATTATCAATCCCTGGTCCATCTGATATTTACAATCAAGGACTAAATGTCCATGGAGTTTTAGGGGTTTTTTTACACATGATTTTACTAATGTAGCTCACTTTTCTCTTATAGGCATAAACATTTTCTTGGATGGTTACGTTCCAACAGAAAACTTAAGATTTCGAGATGCATCTCTGGTTTTTAAAGTGGCTGAGACAGCTAATGAAGAAGAAGTTAAGAAGATGTGTATGTATAAATATCCGGGAATGAAAAAAAAGATGGGAGAATTCGAACTAGCCATAGTAGCTGGAGAATTTACTGACTCTGAAATCATGGTGATGCTAGGGGAAAATGGTGAGTATTCTCCTATGTAGAAATTAGTGTATCTAATGTGGTGTGCTAAACACTATTAAAAAATTAGTCTGTGTGGTATTGAGGTCTGGATCCAGGAACATAAAAGAACAGTATCTTTGAACAGTTCTGACATTGTGCACGCAACCTAAGAGCAGATCTTCCTTACTAAATTTAATGAAGTTTCTAGTTGTAAACATACCCTATTTAAACACATTAATGGGAGTACTCCTGTCAGTTTGTAATAGTACCTCACTCTTATGTAGCACTTTTCATAAGTAGATCACAAAGTACTTTACAAAGGAGGTAAGCCTCATTATACCCATTTTACATATAAGGAAACTGAGGCACCGAGCAGTGAATTGAGTAGCCCAAGGTGGCCGAGCAGGGAATAGAACCGAGGTCTCCTGAGTCCCAGTCCAGAGCTATCCACTAGATCACTGCTTCTATTACAGGTAGTGAGGGTATACCCTGCTTCTCAACTTCAACACAAGCTAATACGCTGTCTTTAATACAGACCTGTAAGCCAGTCCTACAAGGAAAGTTGAACTTTTAAAAGAATTCAATAAAAAATTGAATTATTACCACCGCATAAAACTGTGTACAGGAAAAATAGCAGTTTTTGGGCGAAGGGTTATCGCCCTGAGTTCCTTCTAAAATGTTTATTATTAGATTCTTTCCATGTGGTGGACTATATGTAATACAGAGATTGTCCTATGGACCAGCATTACTGTTTATGATCCTGTGCTGTTCCTACATCCATAGGAACTACATCAGTGACTTGCATGAGAAAGTTTTAAGAAGTTTTTGTGATGCAGTTTAACAACTGGAAATAAGAATGAGCCCCAGCATCATGTGACTGGCCAGCTCTTTAAGAGCTGCAGCAGGTATTCACTGAACAGAATACAGACTGCTTTGAGAATTCCCATTTTTATAAACATGTGTATATATAAAGTTGCTCTTATTTAAACATGATGCTATTGAAGGTATTCGAGAAAGCTCCAGAGATTAGGTAATAGACTGCTGCAATGACTGTCTAAAGTAACTTCCTATATATAACATGAAACTTTTGTTTGTTAGGAACTGGCAAAACTACATTTATCAGAATGCTCGCAGGAAGACTTGCACCTGATGAAGGAGGTATTGTTTAATGTATCGATTTGAAGCATATTTTGACAATTTTATTTTGGTGGCCATTGTTTTGACTACATAATTATATTTATAGGTGAGGTACCAGTTCTAAATGTCAGTTACAAGCCACAGAAGATCAGTCCTAAGTCCACAGTAAGTTTAGGTTCTTTGCATCACTTACACTTACGTGGAGGGAGGGGTGTACACATTTCCAACATAACACATTATAGAGATGCAGAGAGAATCCTGTCTGCTTTGAATTTAAAAAACACTATTTAAATATTTTAATCTTTGTCTTTTTATCTTTCCATGGTGCAGCGAAGCAAACTGTCACTTTTGTCTTTTAATAGGGAAGTGTCCGTCAGCTGCTCCATGAGAAGATCCGAGATGCCTATACACATCCACAGTTTGTGACTGATGTAATGAAGCCTCTTCAGATAGAAAACATCATTGATCAAGAGGTATTAACCCACTGAGACATTTTAACATCTTATTTTTTATGATTCTTCAATGCCCACAACTAAATATTGTTAAATGTTATTACTCCTAACAGGTGCAGACATTGTCTGGTGGTGAGTTGCAGCGTGTTGCACTAGCTCTCTGTCTTGGTAAGCCTGCTGATGTCTACCTAATTGATGAACCTTCAGCGTATTTGGACTCTGAACAGCGTCTAATGGCTGCTAGAGTTGTCAAACGGTAAAGTGTGCGCATAGGACAGGGAAAGCTTTCATTAACTTTTGTTGTTAAAGGTTTATTTCCAAATATCTCACAAATATTTTGTTCTATTTCAGTTTCATTCTCCATGCTAAAAAAACAGCCTTTGTGGTAGAGCATGACTTTATCATGGCGACCTATTTAGCAGATCGTGTCATTGTCTTTGATGGTATTCCATCCAAGAACACACTTGCAAACAGGTAACAGGATAATGTTAACTTTGACCTTCTCTGAGATAACCAAGGACAATGTACAGAACTAAACTAATGGTAAAAATATTAACAATTTGTATAGTACCCCATAAGCAACTAGGTTCACTGCACAGCAATCAAAATAAATTGCTATCTAGAAAACAGTAATATACAAAAATCTGAACCCATAAATAGCATCAGTGTTTAAAAAAAAAAGAAAAAAAAATGTAAGAAGGTACTATATAGGAGCTAACATACCTCTGGAAGAATTATTCTCAGATGTTTTTTTACAGGTAGGAAGGAATGAGCTGAGGGATCTTTTTCTAGGCAGGTGAGCAATAAGGTGTGTGAAATACAAGCCAAATAATAAAATACTGCATACCTAGGCAAGCTTCTGAAGTGTAACACTGTAATTGGAAAGCTCTTAAAATGTGGTATGCTGATAAAGTTGTTACTTAGTTCCTATAAATAACTTCTGGTGCATTTTTATATCAACAATATGCTTTGAATTACGACTGATTAATGGCAGTTAACTCACTTGATTAACTCAAAAAATAATCATATTTTTAATAGCACTCTTAAACAATAGAATACCAATTGACATGTATTAACTATTTTGGATGTTTTTCTAATTTTCAAATCTATTTATTTTAATTACAACGCAATAGGAAGTGTACAGTACTCACTTTATATTTGTGATTACAAATACTTGCACTGTAAAAATGATAAAAGAAATAGTATTTTTCAGTTCACCTCATACAAGTACTGTAGTGCAATCTCTTTATTGTGAAAGTGCAACATACAAAGGTAGATTGTTTTGTTACATAACCGCGCTTAAAAACAATGTATAACTTTATTGCCTATGAGTTCACTCAGTCCTACTTCTTGTTCAGCCAATCGCTAAAATAAACAAGTTTACTTACATTTTGCGGGAGATAATGCTGACTGCTTCTTATTTACAAGTCACCTGAAAGTGAGAACAGGCGTTCACATGGCACTTTTGTAGCCGGCATTGCAAGGTATTTACATGCCAGATATGCTAAACATGCGTATGCCCCTTCATGCTTTTGCCACCATTCCAGAGGACATGCTTCCATGATGATGACACTTGTTTTTAAGAAAAAATGCATTGATTAAATTTGTGACTGAACTCTTTGGGGGAGAAACAGAGAATACCCTGCTCTGTTTTACCTGCATTCTGCCATATATTTCATGTTATAGCAGTCTCAGATGATGACCCAGCACATGTTCATTTTTAAGAACACTTTCACTGCAGATTTGACAAAATGCAAAGAAGGCACCAATGTGAGATTTCTAAAAATAGCTACAGCACTTAACCCAAGGTTTAAGACTCTGAAGTGCCTTCCAGAATCTGAGAGGGACAAGGTGTGGAGCATGCTTTCAGAAGTCTTAAAAGGCAACACTCCGATGCGGAACCCGAACCACCAAAAAAGAAAATCAACCTTCTGCCAGTGGCATCAGACTCAGATGCATGTCCTCTGGAATGGTGGTTGAAGCATGAAGGGACATATGAATCTTTAGCGCATCTGGCATAAAAATATCTTGCGACGCCAACTATAACCGTGCTCTGCGAACATCTGTTCTCATTTTCAGGTGACACTGTAAACAAGAAGCAGGCAACATTATCTCCTGCAAATGTAAACAAACTTGTTTGTCTGAGTGATTGGTTGAACAAGAAGTAGGACTGAGTGTACTTGTAGGTTAAATTTTTTATTTTTTGAATGCAGTTATTTTTTTTTGTACATAATTCTACATTAAAAGTTCAACTTTCATGATAAAGAAATTGCACTACAGTA
Organism: Trachemys scripta elegans; assembly: GCF_013100865.1. Taxonomy (NCBI): domain Eukaryota; kingdom Metazoa; phylum Chordata; order Testudines; family Emydidae; genus Trachemys; species Trachemys scripta. The sequence continues at coordinate 53,327,878 of NC_048302.1, forward strand.
GTGGGCACCAACCCATAGATCACGATCGACTGGTCAATCCTGGAGACTCTCCCAGTCAATCGTGATCTCCAGTTGCTAAAAGTCTGGTGGGGCAGCAGGGCTGCTGCTAAGGCAGGCTCCCTGCCTGCCTTGGCCCCATGCTGTTCCCAAAAGCGGCCAGCGTGCCCCTGCAGCCCGTGGGGGGGCCTCTGCGCTGCCCCTCCTTGCAGGCACTGACCCCACAACTCCCATTGGCTGCAGTTCCACATTCCCAGCCAATGGGAGTTGTGGGGTCAGTACAGGAGCAGTGTGTGGCGCCACATACCCCCCCCACCCTGGGGGCTGTGCTGGCTGCTTCCTCCGGGAGCAGCACGGGTCCAGGTCAGGCAGGGAGCCTGCCTTAGCCCCACTATGCCACCGACTGGGAGCTGCCTGGGGTAAGTGCTGCCTGGCAGGAGCCTGCACTCCAACTCCTAGCCCTGAACCCCCTCCCGGAGCCAGCACCCTGTACTTCCTCCTGCACCCCAACCCGGAGCCCCCTCCTGCGCCCAAACTCCCTCCTAGAGCTTGCACCCTCATTCCCTCCTGCACCCCAACACCCTGCCCCAGGCTCAGCCCAGAGCTTCCTTCCACACTCCAAACCCCTCAGCCCCAGCCTCAGAGCCTGTACCTCCTCCCGAACCCCAACCCCCTGCCCCACCCCAGTGAAAGTGAGTAAGGGTGGATGGAGTGACCAGGGTGAGGCTTTGGGGAATGGGTGGGGCCTCGGGGAAGGGACAGGGTAGATCCTGGGTTGCACTTAAATTCAAAAAGTGATCTTGTGCATAAAAAGGTTGGAGACCACTACAATACTTGTGTGAGGTGAATTGAAAAATACTATTTCTTTTGTTTTTTACAGTGCAAATACTTGTAATCAAAAATATATATGAAGTGAGCACTGTAGACTTTGTATTCTGTTTTTATAATTTAAATCAATATATTTGAAAATGTAGGAAACATCCAAAAATAGTTAAATGGTATTCTATTAACAGTATGATTAATCACAATTAAATTTATTGATTGCTATTAATTTTTTAATTGCTTGACAGCCCTACTTTGAATGACAGTGAATTTATTCAGAGAAGGTATTAGGAGCAGCCATACTGAAAATCTACCTTTTTTAAACTTGCACAATTACTAAGGCTTGGTCTACACTACCCCCCTAATTCGAACTAAGGTACGCAACTTCAGCTACGTGAATAACGTAGCTGAAGTTCGAAGTACCTTAGTTCGAATTAGTTCGAACTTACCTTGGTCCACACGCGGCAGGCAGGCTCCCCCGTCGACTCCGCGGTACTCCTCTCGGCGAGCTGGAGTACCGCAGTCGACGGCGAGCACTTCCGGGTTCGACTTATCACGTCCAGACTAGACGCGATAAGTCGAACCCAGAAGTTCGATTTCCAGCCGTCGAACTACCGGGTAAGTGTAGCCAAGGCCATATAGTATTTAAAATGTATAATATTGAGCCAAAATAATCAGTGGTGCCACTGTACAATGAAGATCTTAATAGAGCACTCAAGGATGATGATATGCTGGGGCATCCAGCACATGGACTTTGTTTTCATTATTTTTTTCTGGTTATATTTAAACATAGCTTTTGCTGGGTGGGCAATAAATATACTCTCACACTTTACCCTTGTGTTCTCTCTCTCGAAATTTTTTTTACTTAACTTGATACAAAAGGTGAGTGAGTGGTATGTTCAAGTGTTTATAACAGAGCCAGAATCCCACTGAAATTCCACCTATTGTTATGACTGTCTTACTTACAAAACAAGATCATTTGTCCATCCCTATGCCCCACGGTTATTTTTTACATTGTCAACATGGACTGCACTAGTAAGAATAATAGGAGGCGTGGACTGTTGACAATAATTGAAGTCTTTTATCCTTGTATTAATTTCCTTAAGACTAAGAGGACAAATATTACAATTTTCAGATTTAAGAACCTTAAGGGTGGGCCTGTAAAACCAGAGTTAGGAATCCAAGTGGCCTGACTTTAGGAGATCCTGAACACTTGTAGTTCTTCTTAAATTTCTAATAAGAATTGAAGGTGCTTGGACCCTCTGTAAACCAGGCAATTTATTTAGCTGCCTAACCTCTAAAAAGCTTGGTTGAAGCTTTAACTTGAAATCTGAGTAGACTTAATCATGTGAGGTGTATGATCTCATATTTGTGCACCTCTTAATCCCACTCTCTCTCCCTTTTTTTTTTTTTTTTTTTTTTTTTTATTAAATAGTCCTCAGACTCTCTTGGCTGGTATGAATAAATTTTTGTCTCAGCTTGAAATTACTTTCAGAAGAGACCCCAACAATTTCAGACCAAGAATAAACAAACTCAATTCAATCAAGGTAAGAAACTGCCCTAGAGCAGGTTAAACACAATTTTTATCTAATGAAAGTAAGAGCCTGAAATAAAAGTAATGAAGTGAAAAATAACTGGGTACCTTCTTTGTACTTTGCTGCATAGCGAGAATTGAGAGGCAAAGTCAAGGTTGCTGGTCTTAATTATTTTTACCCCCCAAATTGTAGTACTTGAATTTATACTTTATTTCAGCACATCAAATTTAGTTTCTGTGAGTCTTCTAAATGGGGAAAGTATGCTGACTTGTGGTTTTTTGTTTTTTAAAGGATGTGGAACAAAAGAAGAGTGGAAACTACTTTTTCTTGGATGACTAACAGGAATCTGAGAATCTCCATAATCAGTTTATAAAAATGCAAATGAGAATCTGAACACTTTGTTATATAAAAACGCTTAATCAGGTTTTAAAACACCCCTCATTCTGGAGCTTAAAATGTTATTGCTATGTGTAACATCAGAAGCCAGTAGAAGTGTAAATTTTAGTCTGAGCAACAGAAACTGCCACTCTTTCTGTATTTTGGTGATACGATCATATTTTCCATGTAACTTTCCAAACCAGATACCTCTCAAATTGTTATATGAATAAACCTCCAGATGTTTCAAAATTTAGGGTAGGTTTTCAATCTAAATGTAACTTATTCACGTACCCAATGCTGACCAGTGTTTTTCAATTTTAAAAATTTTTGAAAGCTGTTTTCTGTACAAGATGAAGGTTTCAAAGAATGTCAAGATATAGAAATTGCTCTGATTGATTTTAAAAGCAAGTTTGACACTCACTCTGGCTGAGGGTTTCATAAATAAATATCCATCTAAAATATGGTTCTTGTCTTTGATCACCCTAGGGTACTGCTTGATCATTTTTGGATCATTATTTTCTAAGTAATATACACATCCTTGGCTGTTTTATAGAAAAAATTACTTGTAAAGTACCTACACCATGAGTTTTCAGATACTTTCAGTGCTGTTATCTTTCAAGAGATCATATTAACTGAAATGTTTATTGATCAGTCTTAATGGAGTCATTAATAAGTCTTACTCCCTTCTAAACATCTGTAACTGACACACTACATGTTAAATACAGATAGAGGATACTGCATTAGGCTGATAGTCACTGCTTTGATTTCTGGTTCCAGTTGCTTGTGGTACAAGCAGGTGTTAAAGTACAGGAGGTAGGGTTGTTGCTCAATAAGACTCCCTCTACTTCACAAAAGGAATGAGAACTGGTCCTCCTCACTGGTATCTTATCTAAAGATAAGAGCATAAACTTGTAAAGGATGAGGTGTGTGTTTTGCTGTCAGAGCAGATATAAGAAAAACAGAAGTACCAAACTGCATATAATGTATTGTCAGAGGAAGCTTACATCTCTCATGTTGAAGGACTCTCTAATTTTTCAAACCTTCTAGTAGCTTGTATGGCTCTTTAGATGCATAACTTTTCTTTATGTAGCTTTTCTGAAGTAGATTGTAGTTAAGTACATTTATTATAGAAAATGGTGGGATCTGTCCAGGAGGCACAGCCTGTTGAACTGTTGGCTTATATTTTTTGCAAGCTTTACTGGGTGGTGGTGTGTTTTTGTTTTGTTTTTTTAAAGAATGCAGGATTGAAGAGGTGTCTTTTCTCGTTCTGAAGCATCAAGGGCAAGACTCGATTTTGTGGAGGGCATTCCAGTTTCAGAGCTTATTCTTATGCTATTCCAAATTTGTGTCCTGACTGTCATAGGCCTGGTCTGCACTTAAATTTAGGTTAACAATGGCATTCCAGGTTGTGAAAAATCCACATCCTTGCCCACTGTAGCTATGCTGCCTTAAGAGCCCTGCCCCCTTCACGGTATAGATGCTGGTAGGTTGACAGAACGCTTCTACGAACCTAGCTGCCTTTGCTCAGGTACATAGTGCTCCTACAGTGATCAAAAATATCCTTCTAGCACTGTAGGCTTTGCCTACACTAGGGCTTGTGCTGGCATAGCTATACCACTATGGTCCCCATAGTATCCAGCAGGCAAGCATAACTGCCTTGAGAGATTGTAGGGGAGAGAAAGTACTAGAGAACGTAGCCCTTTCCCCATTAAGGCCATTGTTAATCAGAACCAAACCCTTGAAAGGGATTCGGGGGAAGGAAAGCCAGTGCAAACTAACCTGTTCTTTAGTTTTGTGCAGCTCACAGCACCTGCTGTGTACTACCTTAGACAATGCAAGGAGCCTGGGTAACAATATCAAAGAAGCAGACCTACTGCTGCACGAAGTAAAACCAGATGATATAAGCATAAGGGAAACATGGTGAAATAGTAGTCATGACTGGAGTATTGAAGGGTAGGTGCTGTTCAGTAAAGACAAGTAAAGGTGGTAGAGTAAGATTAACAGTAAGGTAGACTATATTACAGAAATTTAGAAGTGACTGAATATAGAAAGTGGAACTTTTTGGGTCAATCTCTTTGGGGAAGAATGGTAACAGAGGCACCACTGGGCTAGCGCTTGAGTTCTGCTATAGCCCCCAGGGTCTGATATGGATAAAGATGTCTAATATTTTTAATTAATAGTACTAGGGATTGTGATGAGGGGAGACTTTAACTTCCCTTATCTTAATAAGATGGCTAAGGCTGATAGGGCCCAGATATTCCTGGATATACAAAAGCTGACATTTCTTCACCAAACCAACATAAAGGTGATTAGTATACAGCAAAAATTTCACAGAACACATTGTAAGAGACAACCTTGGTTTAAGTGATCATGAGATAATTCAGTTTAAATTAAATGGAAGGATAAACAAATATAGGGCTGCAGTGAGAGTCCTTGATTTCAAAAGGGCAAATGTCATTTGTTTAAGAGAATTGGTTAGATAAGTGGACTGGACTGAAGAACTCAAGGATCTGAGTGTGGAGGAGTCTTGGAATTACTTTAAGTCAAAGTTGTAGAAACTAGCTGGAGCCTGCATCCCAAACCGGGGGGGGAGGGAAATCATTGGAAAGTGTTGCAGACCAAAACTGGATGAACAAGCAGCTCAAACAGTTTAAGAAAGCAGAAAGCCTACACTGAATGGAAGATGGGATGGATCACCAAGGAAAGCTACCTCTTTGAGGTGACAAAGTATAGGTGAGAACTGCCCAAAGCAAAGCTGGACCTTGTAAAGGAAATTAAAACCTGTAATAAAAGATTTAACCATATAAATAAGAAAACACAGAATGAAGAAGTGGGACTGCTAAGCAGTAAGGACAGGGTGGATATAAAAGATTAATATAGGTATAACCCAACACCTAAGCCTAGTTTGCCTCCATTTTTAGTAATTAGTCACCCTGCCACTTTCATGAATGAGGATTGGGAAGCAGCTATTACCCACATCTGAGGTGGAAGCCTAATTTAAACAGCTTAATGGGACCAAATGGAGGTTCTAGATAATCTTCAAGGATATTAAAAGGAACTAGCACATAAAATTGTAAGCTTGAGAGCAAGGATTTTTAATGACTCTGTACACTCATACCTTCTGACTGGAGAATTGCAAATATATTACCTCTATTTAAGGGGGATCCAGGAAACTACTGACCTGTTAGTTTGATCTCAGGAACATGTAAGGTCTTAAAATTTTGAAAGAGTAATTAAAGACAGAGGGTAAATAGCAATAACATGGTTTTACAAAAAGGTAGATCATGCCAGACCCCAGCAGACTTCCAAGGGATTGGGAAGGGAGACCTAACCAGTGTCAAGACTGATCTTGAAAAAGTCATGGATGGGAGGGTATGATGATATTGCATATGGCCCAGCTGCAACTGCTGTTAGCAAGGAATTTTTCCCAGTCAGATTGGCAGAGAGCCTGAGGGGTTTCATAGTCCTTTACAACTGGAATCTGAGTCTCTTGTTGGTTTGAACTAGAGCAAATGGTGGATTCTCTAACTTGAAATCTTTAAATCAAGACCAAAGACTTCAGAAACTCAGCCAGAGGTTACAGGCCTACTACAGGAGTGGGTTCTGTAGCCTGTGATGTAGCTAATCATACTGGTCCCTTCTGGCCTGAAAATGACACTGCTTAAAACTAAACAAACCAACCTGCCTAGACTTATGAAAAGTGTACAACATTGAGAATCTGTAGAGAAAGGACTAGATCTAAATGGAGAAGAGGGGGAATGCTATCCCTACTAGCACCACAGGTTGCAGTCAGTCAACTCCTCCTCAGTCTCAGGGAGACACATGATGTAAGTAAAAGGGGAGGCCTTCAGCACTTCAGTTGGAATATTCAGCCTCCCAGTAGAGCAGAGATTCTAGTTCCTGAGTCACCAATCTCTTGGAACAGGATGAGTGGTGTAAACTTCAGTACAGGGATGGATTGGACCCACATAGACCCTGAGGCCTTACCATTTCCAGCATCTTAGTGATTAGAAATGTTTAATTTGTATGGCACTGCCAGATAGAGTGACCAGACAGCAAATGTGAAAAATCAGGAGGGGGGGTAATAGTAGCCTATATAAGAAAAAGACCCCAAAATCAGGACTGTCCCTATAAAATAAGGATATCTGGTCACCCTACTGCCAGAGGCATAGCTGTCTGTTAGAGCTCCCTGCATTGCTGCAGGTGAACCAATATTAGCAACAGTAGAAATTCTTTATTTTAAAAAAAATTCTGTGTAGACAAAGCTGTCAAGACAGTTGTGTAATATTAATGCATGCCTAGCAGCAGTTTCAGTGACTGGTACCATTAAAAATCACATTGGCCACCACTGGTTCAGAGATTATTTTAGCAATAATTGTAGGCATTGTTAGCAACAATAATTAGGGATAATGAGACTAATCAGGCATGGCAGAAACAGCAGCATATTGGCAGGAAACTATTCAGGGATTTAGCAATATCCATTGTACCATAGCTGTTAAAGTTTAGTAAACAAAGACAAGCCCTGACACTAACAGTTTATGCTGCAGTTTTTAAAGGAATCTGCATGCAGAGTTTATAGATAATGAAACAGTCAGTAGTGATAAGAGAAGGAAAGGGAAGATGATGATCAAAGCAAGAAAGCAAATTGCAAACGACACCTAACAAAAATTAAGATCTTTGCATAGACATGGACTCCTATTGCTAGGTCAACATAAATGCAATAATTTAATACTTGTACTTAAGGTTTCTATAAGTTCCTGTTTCAGTTCCCTGTTACACTTACAAATGTTTCTCTTCTCTTGTCCATATGTCAAGATTCCAATGACAGTGAAACCTTCTTTCAGGGGGGAAAAAAATACTTATATAGTACTTTCCTTTGTAAATCACTTTGATCTGTGGATGAGTCCCATTTCCATTTTATAGAATAAGAAATTGAGACTAAATTACTCACTCACCCAACATTGTTAATAGCAGAGCACAGAATCACACTAGTCTAGCTCCTAGAGCGAATGCAGATGTATGGCTCTAACTCCCACTTCCATACCCTAATCATTAAATCAGACTGCCTCCCCATTCCAAAGAGTAAAATCATAAAAGAAAAGAGCATTCAGGTTTCAGTGTATTACAAAAAAGATTTTGGACCATTAAGTATTGAGAAACAATTAAAAAATGAGCTGGGGGGCACTTTTACATACACACGCCACAGTATAAACTGGCTTTTTAAACCAAGGTCCTTGACTGAAAAGGTACCAATACATTTCTAAAGTGAAAATTCAACTTGAAAATGTAAGTTAAAAATTAAACCAACTTCGAGTTCTCCCCTGGCTGCACAGCCTTCAAAGCCCAGCTTCCTGCAGCCAGGGGAGGCTCCTGGAGATGGGTCTGACCCAGCCCCAGGAGTGACCCCTGCAGGGAAAGAGGAAGTCCCATCCTGATCAGGACTGGCAGCAGGAACCTGTTGAACAGTTGGAGCCCAGGGCTGGGGCACCCCAGCCCTGTCCCTCCTCTGCTGCAGGCTCAGGAGGTTAAAGGGCCTTGGGCTGACTGGGGGGGACAGAAGGGAGAGAACCATGGCACCCCCCTGACTGTGAGGCCCTGGGTGGTCACCCACCCATAAGGCCAGCCCTGCCCCCCACCCCCACCCTGCAACACTCACTTCTGTGCTGCTGCTGGTGGCAGCACAGGCTCCAGCAGCAGCACAGAAGGGTGGCAATCCCACAATCCCCCTACACTAGCTTTGCAACCCCCCTGACCCTCTTTTGGGTCAGGCTCTCCATGGTTACAACACTTTAAACATCTGAAATCATGAAACTATTTTAACCTATGACCATGAAATTGACCAAAATGGGCAGTGAATTTGGTAGGGCTCTAGACACAGCTGTGTCACCAAAACTTTCAAGTGCAGAACAAGCTTCAGAAGACTAGAGAACTACTGAAAAATTATAACATCACTGTTGAAAATGAAAGTTGAACAACTGTGAAAGGAGGAGTTTTTACTCAGACTCTTTGGGTCTTGTTTTTGTCAATTCCTATTTATTTCAATGACTAATAATTTAGATGAGATATTATTAAAGACTCAGCCTCCTTGCTTCTTGTAGGTAGCAGACCTCCATTGGGGTCTGCTCAGGACTACTTTTTAAGCCAGACCTGGACCCAAACCAGACCCAAGCCCACTCAAGCTGATCCAACCCTTCTCCCAAAATGAATCAGTGGTATCGTTGCCTCCTGCCCTTGGGGATAGCGCACCACCAGCAGTCCGCCCTGTTGCATACTGTGAAAGCTGCAAAGTGAGAAGTGCTGCGACTCATTAGCAAACTCACTTTGCAGTACACACAGAGGGCAGCAAGGTGGCAGGCAAGAGCAGGACATGCAGCTGCCACTATGCTGACCCTACCTAAGGGTAGGAGGAGTTCTTCAGAGGCAACCCCACCTGAGCAGGCTGGATGATTTTCCAACCTAACCTGAATCTGGCACCTGTAATTGGGTCCCCTCAGGTTCTGGTTGGGACAGAGCTCTAGGCCTCCATTCAGCAGAGGTACTTAAGCATGTGCATCACTTTATCTGCAGTCCTCTAGACTTCAATAGAATTCACGTGCTTAAGAACACCTTGCTGAATCGCAGCCTTAGAGTTAACAAACAATCTTTGAGACCTCCCTTCTCCCAACAAGTCTACCAGGAAAACCAAAGACAGTCAGACTTGACATTCATTATTTCTAATGCTGAAACACAAGCAAAAAAAAAAAATCTTAACCTTTCAGCCTCCTTTATACATGATAACGCAGAAAGACAGGGCACAAGCTTAATGTTCGAGACCTGCAGGTCACTTTTCAAAGGAAAAGTCCACTTCTACCAATGCTATCACACTCCATTTAACATCAGCCCTTGAGAAAATCTCTCTAGAAAGTGCACTTTTCCACATATTGAGAGAAATTTAAATCACGTTACTCAAACCTCATAATACATACAAAGGCATATATGACTACGCATCTGTTCCAATGCCCCTAGAATTCAGTGAGCATTGGATTGAGTTCAAAGAGCAACATTGTAAGGAGCAGGGGGGAGAAAGGTACACAATGTGAAGAGTAGCTTCCTTAACCTTATTAGCTAACCATCACCCCATTATTTTATGTAATCACTGAAGATGAATAGGGAAGAAAAAGCTTAGTTAATACATCCCTCCAGTGTTCGTTTTTAATAGCACCCTTGCAGACTAAACCTAATTTCTAAATATATTTCCACTCAAATTGATTTAAATATTTTTCTTGCTCACGTAAAAACAGTACAGCCTTTACAATTTCCATTTATAAATGCACTCTAATGTATATTTTGTTAAGCACCTAAATGTTAGTTGCTATTCAGTGCTGATTAAGAGCTCAGCTCAGTAGCCACAACTATAGTAGCAATTCACCAAGTTCTACTGATACGCCATTTGTAGATATCAACAGAACCAGAAGATTGACCATGTTATTACATGAGTGGTTTTATATAGTTTAAAAAGAAAGTGAACGCACAAACATTTATTTTTAATTAGGTGTTTTATACATGGCATGCATCTGAAAAGAATTGCTTCGTCACATGTATAACAGTATCACTCAAGTTTCCTGATCAAAGGTATACAATCTCAGACATGAATAAAAGGGCACCATCACCTTTTACACTGGTATATACAGAGATATAAAAATATACACAACAGTTAATTTTACAAAGCAACAGAGCTGAGTGAATAGTGTGCACACTGCACTCTCTCTGAGTTTGGATAGCTGAATATCCCAACTGCAAAGGCAATAATCAGGAACACTGCAGAGATCATTTAAGAGTCAGAAGAAACAGCAATCAGAACTCTGACACAGTGTAAAAATATAAGGCAGAAGCCGCTTTCTTCTGAATTCTGGAGAATATATTTTGAAAACCACATCTATCTTGTTTTTAAAAGGTAATTCCAGCAATGAGTTGTACATGCAAAGCATAACCAATTTGCATCAACAGTGCAACAACAAAAAAGCTCAACAGTAGCTCATCATACAAACTTAAAAAAAAATGTAACATGTATTTTATGCATCTCTGCTCACAAAATATTTAGGATTTGTCAGTGCATTAGTGTTAAAGTGGCATTAAAAAATTTCTGCTATTATAACAGATGCAGAATATCTTGGAAATGCATAGCATCTACATTTTTTTATTGTCTTTGTAAATATTTAATTGGCATAGGCACCATTATAGTCACACCAGTGTTAAGAATTCTTGGTGGAAACAGCCATTCCACTGAATTTCCTATCAATTCACACACAGCTATTTTTGACTGCTTGTCTCAATTTTGATTTCAACAAATGCTTTTTAAAATTCAAAAATATACCCTATGAATATTAAAAGAATTATATACAGCATATCTAAGACACAGTTAGCTGACTGCCATAGATGTAACACACTAAAGAGAAACATTCAAGTTTGACAGATTTTGAGATGAAAGGCCTTTGGGTTGGAAGCATATCAAAAACAACAGTGCGGTAGGCTGAGAATTCCTTTAGCTCAGTTTAGAACTAAGGCATTGTATGATAAAATATACATTTATATTTGGTGCAACACTACATCAATTTTAGAACCTAGATCATGTCAAATACTATATTTGTGTCATTCCAGTAAACGTGTTAATATTTATCATTTTATTGTATCACAAACTGAAACCTCTAAGGAAAAAGTTCAATATTAAACTGTATTGTTTTTATACTTTAAAACAATAATTTTATTTTCTACTTCCAGAATTTGAAAAAAATTCCTAAACCAAAACTTCATATTTAATTGCCAAGAAACTTAATGCTAGGACTAGGAGTTCGTTTCCCCCTAGGCCTTACTTTGAGGTTACAACTGTACCCTACCTTAAAACAAAACAAAAAACTGGGAAGATTTTAGAAGTTTCTCCTTGAAATTTGTATTGGCATTTGAAACTTTCTAGTAAGACATGCTTATGCTAGATGCCCCCTCTGATTATCTCCCATGATTGCCCTCCTTCTATCATTTCTATATGGCCTCCCTCTAAAATTTCGGTGATACTGGTAACCTTCATCTCTGCTTCTGTTAGGTGGTCCTTTCCAGGCTTCTTCATTTCTTGAGTACTGGTATCCTCCCCTACTAGACGGGTAGCCCCATTCATTTCTTGGCCTTCTGCCGCCGCCATAAGTCTGATTATAAAATTGCTTGGATCTACCACTTCTCAGCATATCAGACACCTCATTTTCATCTTCAGAGCTCTCTTCCCTTGTTCTTTGTGCCCTGCTTTCTACCAAGTTGGCCTGTAAATTATCAGTAGCCTTGGAATCTCTGGCTTTCTCTGGCTTTTCCTTATGAGCAGGAATATTACTTTTCATTTCATTTTTTGGTGGCTCTGTTACTGACGGTGAAGCATGTGACACCACTGTCTGCCTCTCGATCCCCTGCATCTGTGTAGAACGATTTTGTAGTGCAGCCTTCGCTTGTTTAGCAGGAGAAACATCAGTACATATTTGCTCGGTCTTAGGCATCCTGGTTGAGGTTTCATTCAGTACATCACATTTGCTGCTCAAACTAGCCATAGGGAGAGGTATGGCACTGGAGTTACTTTCACTCTCTACCTTCTGAAGATGCTCCACACAGCTTGCTACTGGAACTGGAGAACTGCATTCTTTAGCCAGATATACATTTGCTGAGGGGCTAACAGCTGCCCCTTTGTCCTCAGGTGACATAACATTAGGTCTCACTACTGAATTTTCCATAAAACCCTGAAATGGGTACCCATACCAAAAGTGAGGGAAAAAAGGAGGTGCTATTGGAACAGCTCCTAAAAATTGATTGTGTCCAAATGGTGGGTGCAGGAACATGTTTTTTCCTCTCACTGACTCATCTTGATCGGACTGAAGAGCTTGCACTGGATTCTCAGATTCTACACAGACCTGTCCTTGACTTTCTGACACCTGAGCTGTAGATATAAACAGAGGCAATGATGGAGACCTAGTGTCAACTTGCAGACTCTGATCATCAGATCTGGCCTCATTCTGCATAGAAAAGTGTCTGTCTGTTTGTGCAGTTTCATTTTCATTCTCAGTTGGTGGCGCCTCTTGGAACCAAGGGTTGTGAGGATATACAGGAACAGAAACTTTTGGGTACATTCTACAAGAAGCTAGATAGGCCTGATGCAGAGGGTACAAATAAGAGTGTGGTGCCCACATGGGACAGCTGTATGCCTGTAAAACAAAGATGTTTCAGTCTACTAAGGAATTAAAACAGATATAAAATATCACACTGTAAAGTCATTTGTCAACTTGAAACCCGGTTAATTTATTTTAAAAGAGATAAAAGTAATTTGATATACAATATCTGCCCTCAAGTCCCTTGACCTATTTTTATGGTTTTACAATCATTTAAAAAAAAAATCCCTATTGCTATGTGAAAGGGGAAACAGTTTAACTATACAGAAAGAACACTGTCAAAATGCTTAAACACAGACCAACAGAAAGCATAATAGAGCAAGTTAAGTTGTAGCTATGCTTTTTAAGTGTGTTCAGGTTTTCTAGATACTCTTGAATCATAGGTGTTAAAAGGACACTTAACCCACATATCCATTCTCTCAAAATCCTGAGGAAAAAACAGTGTTACCTCATCTTGAAACATGCACATACAGATCTGCAGACATCTGAAATGAGGCTCATTCCCACAAAATTCAAAAGCCATATTTAAGTGAGGTCACATTTTGCAGCCCATTAACTGAATTTATGTCACCACCTAATATGCACTAACAGAAAATAGACAGTTTGCACTTACTGCAAGTACGTATTCTCCTTTGGTCTGGGAGCTGCTGGATTATCATGTCCACTATAGGTGCTGATGTTTTCCAGGCCTATATGGAAGGAGCCTATAGGACACCAAGAATTTTACCAGTGGCTACTTCTGTGGCATTAGTGGGCATGGTAACCCAACAGCCAGTTTCCAGACCAGGAGATTCTCTATATGAGAGAAAGACGTATCTGTCCTCAAAGGTTGTCAGCAATTCTACTCTTTGGTTAGTAATCTATGGTACTTCAGCCAGTAGATAGTTCTTACGCAGAAGATGACAGACGACATCCTAAACAATGCACACTGCCAGCAATGGAAATCATATCATGAGCCACAAAGTGAGTTTCAAACTTGGGTCTATGAAATGAAAGCATATTTTGAACATACATAGCAACAACATTGACTAATGGCCAGCTAATTTTCTGTTAGCCAAACCAGAGACTTTGACTAGTTATACAAAGTTATCAAAACCACTAACTTCTCTCTTTTCATTCTTTAAATTATGATAGCCAAAGAGATCTTTTTTCCAGATTTGGTAATTAAAAACCCCCACAAACCATCTGTGGAGTAAAATGAAGTCAGGTGTACCAAGTTTGAGACCAGAGCTAATTTTTTTACAATAAAGTTTGAAAAATTACCTTCCCTAAAATTTTAAGTGCAGAATGGAAATGCTTATATAGCACTTACTACAATGGTATACATGGTGCTTCTCTAGTTAAACAAAAATCTTTATTTAAACTGGATTTAAAATTGAGAGAATATGTCATTAACTTAAACTGGGTAGAATAGGCAGGCGTGGGGGTGATTTAAGGTTTGAATATATGGGAAAATTTACTGAGATAAACAGATTAGATAGCGCTGTATAATTTCCCATGTGGGCACTTATTCCAGAACAATACTGCCTTTTTCTGGTTTAATTTAAAGCACTTCCAAAGTGAAAGGCTAAACCGGAAAAAGGCAGTCTTATTCCAGAACAAATGTGTTCACATGGGCAGTTATACTGGTATACAATTATGCTAATAAATTTCCCCATTTAGACTAGCCCTTACAAGAATGCTCCAGTTAAACAACCACAGTCAGAAACCCAAGAATATTTTAGAGTATGGAAAGAATAAGTTATGGTCACACAGCATTGTTAAATCTGTCCCAATAGCACCACCAGTCTCCTATCTTCCCTTCTTTGTTTCTTTCAAACCTAAGTTTCATTATTTTTGAATCATGAATTTTTCTAAAGGATTTGGAAGTCTGCAGCCTATGGCTGTAGATATTGGGAAAGTCCACTGTACTGGTACAGTGACAGTAGAGTCATAAACATCCTCCCATTTCCCCATAGACATCCTTTTTCATAATAGCTTAAAGTACTTTGCAGACAACAACTAGAGACATCTTAAATTTGTAGATGCACTACACTTAAAATGCTTGCAGATGAACTATTGAATGTATCTCAACAGAGAGCACTGGTTTTATACATATATATATATATATCTGATATCATGCTTCACCACCACCCTCACTTTTGCTCTTTTATGCAAGTATTATGATTTCCTGATCTTGGCCTATGATATTTGCATATATTGACACACTAACATGTAATGACACTGATATAACTGGTAGCATGTGCAATCTTAATGAAGAGTGGGGAATGACTGCCTTTTCAGTAGGATACTGGTGTAACTGTCAATTTGTAAAGAATGTCTTCTGTGGGCAGTTTATGGCCATGATAAAAAACTAGAGCAAGTTCAACCAATGCAGTATTCAAATCAAAACTTTCTAGTGTTTGTGGACACCAACAAGATGAATCAGTTTTTTGAGGGATACAGTTCAGAATTTTTGGTTGTTCCTCAATACAGGAACTGAATTTTGTTTGGATGTCTTACCTGCGCATGTCTAAATTTTAAAAACATTTTAAATTCTTTTAATTTAAGATTAAAGTTTAAATTCCCTTTGTTTCTAACAATTGCTTTTTAATAAATGGGACCCCAATTCAGATTCATGCCACTGCAATACAAATCGTCAACAACGTTCTTATAACGTGTTTTACTTGTAAGTTACTGGCACATACTTGCAGTCTTAACTTCAGCTAAAAGATAGACTTTGAAAAGAAAGAGAAAAAGAGCTCATGTCTTCAGTCTTTTGGTTCCCTTTTCATGTTCAGCACCAAATGGATTATTCTGACACATTTAATTGACCAAGAATTAATTTCCCAAATATAACTTCTCCGGTCTCTAAAGTGGAGCTGTGCATGAGATCTCAACAAAATCTTTCAAACTATTTGATATAAAATTTGAGATAAGAGAAAAGTTTTCAAAACATGGTAAAGGAGAGAGAGTAGCCTATTCTTATTTGAGGCTTACTTTCAATTATATGCCTGATTTTGGAGTCACCATTAAAAACCTCAGTGAACACCCCTTTTACTTCCAAATTTTGCACATGTAGCCTGCTGCCAGCAGAGAACATCTTGCTCAAATTTGAATGATTTCAGCTAGCCATTTGTGAGATAATAGAATTCAAACAAACAACTAGCAGAGGCAGAAACCTGAACATTAGTCTTGTGTGCTACATCTCATTCACCAAAATCTTTTGAATAAATCTTAGCTGAAGTTTCTAAGAAGTTATATTTGAGATAAGACATCCAAAATCAAACAAAAACACCTTTCAAAACATGATTAACACCTATTTCTCCCACCCCCCAGTCCCGTATTTAAGAACAGCTTGTCCAGGTCATTTCTAATTTAGGTAAAAATAGAGTCTGTTGCCCAGAGACAACTTGAAGAGGAAAGGACTGAGACTTTTAGAAGTGGGGGCATGTGCAAAAGAAAAAGCACATAATGGAGAGCAAAATCTTAGCCTTACTTATGGATAGAATATAGCACTTTCATAACAGAGGGCCCATCCCCCTCCCCCCAAATTAACAACTTGAACAAGTTGTAGCGTTCCATATCGATTTTATATATCTGTAAGAATTTTGTTTGCTTATGAAGGATTTCCAGTTGACAATCCTAAAGACTGAAATCCTCTAACCACACAAATGGTACAGCATAAACAGCAGCAGCACAGCTTTCCTCCATGCTGCCCTGTCAATATGTCTCACCATTGACATAGATGGACCAGTTCTAGGAGTGTCAGAGCTCCATCCCCATGATCTATTCAATCTTTGGTCTCTCAGCTGCCAGCCAAAAAAGTCACAATTATTGTGAATTGTGATGGTGGTGACTTGTGACATGAACATCTGTCCTCCAAGAACTGTCCACCAAGCTCCTTTCCACACAGGTCACCAAACAGCCATACAATGGTAATGCTATTTAGTCACTTTTGATTTGGACTGGTTTTAAACCAGCAACTCAGGGATAGCAGATCTATGTTTTTCATTACCAGTACCCTGAGCCACTCAATCCCCATATAAAGTAGTATCATTACTATTAATTAAAAAAAAAAAATTAATCAGTTTTTGATTTTCCCCTACTTAAGTTACCATTTTGGGATGTGGGAGATGGAAATTAAGTAAAAAAAAATCTCACTGATGAGAGTTTGGATAATTACCTTCACACCAAGATTAAAGAAAAATCGAAGAATACTTTTATCTAGAGAAGAAAGAAAAAAAGTCAATTAAAACTTTAAGAAAAATGCACATGCACGCACACACACAGAAGGGTGACCAGACAGCAAGTGTGAAAAATCGGGACAGGGGATGGGTGGTAATAGAAGCCTATATAAGAAAAAGACCCAAAATTCGGGACTGTCTCTATAACATTCAGGACATCTGGTCACCCTAACACACACTTTTTCCTCCCATCCAGAAATCAATCTCATCCTGTGCAAATTTTCAGCTACAGTTCTAGGAGAGCAAAATTCAACACTTTATATTGCTACTTCAGCTGGTTCAACTCTCCTTGGACTGAGATAAGATGATCTGAAACTCAACTGCAGTTTTAAATTCCAGTTTTAATAGCTCAAGGAACCAAACTCAGTTTATAAATGTAAGAGAGAACGTTACCAAAATGAACACACCATTCAGTCAGGTGTGGTACGTTCTACATGAACTCCTTGTATTTTTCTTTTTTAAATGCTAAAATATGCTTTTTCCCAGACCAGTAAGAAAATTGCTGATTAAAATAACATGAGATTCCATCTGCTATTTTTCACTACCATAACAGGGAACAAATGTCTATAATATGGTCAAGGAAATCTTATTTTTTTTAAATATATGCTACATAAAACAAAACTCTCTCTTATGCAAGAAAGTGAATTGGTGAATCAGACTATGAGTGATGAAAAGTTCACAATAGAGTTATGAATATCACCACTTAAAATAATTACCATTAGCAGCACAAGCTAAAAATGAACAGTACAATCTACTTATTTTTTATTCAAAGAATGGTAGCACAGCAACTGTTAAATCTTTCCACACTTATAGAAATAAATTAAAGGAATACATTTAATTCTCCTTCATCCAGATTTTAAACAAAGACATTCCATTAGAAAGAATGTAAAATATAAAGGTTTCCTACCTTTAGGCAGATCATCCCCAGTATTACACAGGGAATAAGGTGGTGCAATGGCTCTCTCCCCCTTTTCATTAAAAGGGAATCCAGGGAACAATGGGTCCTGATAAGGATTCAGTGTCTGAGGCAAAGGCATCAAAGGCTGGTTAACTGCTTGTATTGACACAGGAACTCCGGCAACTGGAGCAGATGTTGCCTGGGATACAACAGAATCAGGTCCAGTTGTCAGGGCCGGCATCAATGAAGAAACAGGTATTTGGGTTGGAATACCTAAGAAAGAGGGAAGAGTGAAAGAAATGAATGCACAGAATTTGGCTAAAGTACATTATAGAGAGAGATGAGAGCAAGTAACTGAAGGATTAAATCATCAGGAAGATGAATTATGTAGCGTGATACAGAAGGGTAGGAGTCCAGAAATGAAGCTGAAGGAAAATGAAGGCTCAATTCAAAGAAAAATTTTCAGAAAGGGACTGAGTCTATCCAAAAGTGGTAACAAAAATCTTATCACTTGCATTAGTTAAAAATACCCTTACAGAAGACAAAAGGGAATTGAATCTTACAGCTGAATCTCTAAGTGACCCAGGCTGGAATGGAATAGTAATACTCCCCCAACCCTCTACCCCTTAAGAGGCAAAGGGTCATGTGAACTATTTTAATTAGCAATGACACATTTATACGGATGACTGAAGCTAACTGGGATTTTCAAAAGCAACTAGGAGAGATGAGTATCTAATTATCTTTCAATGTCTGCTTTTCAAAATCCCACCCACAGACAATTTGAAGTCATTTTTATACACAGACTGTTCTGAACATGGTACGATAAGTCTCTGAAGTAGACCAAAGAAGATTTCTTCAAACCTGTTGGTCGATAAGTTGGCTCATTTTGCCAAGCTGGCACAATGGCTGGAATAGAAGGCACTGTAGGAGGCAAATGCACCTCAGAGAAGGGAGGAGGGGGAGTTGGATTTACACATGGTAAGTGTTCTGTCAGTTTCTATAAAGCAAAGAGACAAGTGAAGTTAGTACGGCTCACAGATATGCTTACTTTGCCTAGATCTACGCTACCCGCCTGAATCGGCGGGTAGAAATCGATCTCTCGGGGATCGAATTATCGCGTCTCGTCAGGACGCGACAATTGATCCCCGAATCGACGTGCTTACTCCGCCAGCGGAGGTAGGAGTAAGCGTCGTCGACGGGGAGCCACAGAGGTAGATTTTGCCGCCGGCCTCACAGCGGGGTAAGTCGGCTCCGATACGTCGAATTCAGCTACGCTATTCGCGTAGCTGAATTTGCGTATCTTAAATCGAGTCCCCTCTGTAGTGAAGGCCTGCCCTTAGAATAAGAGCCTAAATTCTATTCCATTCACAAAGGTTTAACAATCTAGACTTAACCAGGCTGCCACTGTCACAGTAGCAAAACACCATCTAGTAACATTAGCTAACAAGCTACTGGCAAAATAGGAATCCTAATTGCATAGCCACCTTTGGTCTTATTCACTGAATGTGCATAGACACTGAACTACCCTCTCATCCTAGGGGTGACCTCTTCAGAAAAGGTTGTACTGATACCATGAATAAATATCAGGCTTCTGTCTCCAAGCAGTAAATTCAGCAACTCTCAGAACTATAAATGGATTTACTGTTTTTCACCTCCAAAAAGAAAAGCCACTGACTAAATGAAGCAAGTGGGCCTGCTCAGATACTCATCTTGTATGATACTGTGCTACAATAGCACAGATCAGAGGATGGTAACAACCACAAAGCCTGTTGGTGCTATCAAAACATAACCAAGGTTGTTTAAACAATTTTCTAGACCAGCAGGAGCTGGGAATATTGTAGAAGGAAGGATACTGGTCTCTGGGAAAGTCCCAGAAGGTGAAATAGCTGGAGGGGAAAAAAAGAAAGTGTTTAACCCAAGCAGCATTAACTTAAAAGGTGGATGTGGATTAACCCCTTACTCAAACTCCTGGAATGACCCTTACAATTAAATTGCAAGATCTTTCGGATACAGACGAGGTTTCATATAGCACCTAGCATAATGGGTTTCCAATACTAACTGGGGGGCTTTGGGCATTACCACAATACAAAGTAATTATCTTCAATAGCTACATGGCTGTGATGGCAAGAATGCACTGAGGCCTCATGACTGAAAAACTCAAAGGTTAAACAAACATTCCTTACTTGTTCAGCAGGAGACTGAGATTGTGTCTTTCCTTGTTTCAAAGGAGATGAAGCTTTTGGATACTTGTCATCTCCACCATTCACCTATTACAAAGTTAAAATGAAGAGTCAGTGCTATTCTGTTTTTTTTTTTTTTTCCACTTTTTTTTAATGCCATTAAAGATATTAAGCACATAACACTTTGTTAAAAGGTGGGCTGGCCATCAGATGAGTGTTTGTCAGATTGCTACTATGGCAAGCCTACTGTGATGCCTGTTGATGACCTGTTGGCAGCAGGGATCACAGTGAGAACCTCTAGATCCTAAACCATGCAGACTCAAACCTGTGAAGTACAACCACTAGAGGGGAACAGAAACCCACACTGCGAACATATGGGGTACACTAGCAAATAGAGTTCCAGGTTCAGAAGCACTTTTAATAGCCCAAGTTGTGGAATTTACATTGCAGAGAGAGACTACATACACAGACGTTTAAAGGTTCTAAGGAAGGTTGAAAATAAGACAAGTCTCCCTCCTACAATAATCTAAAAAAGTACTAAAGCAGCAGCAGCCTTGGCTCTGAAGACATCTACCTCTCTGCTAGCCACCTTATGCTGTGCTGCTTACTGCATATACGGAAGGGAGGGAGACAGGGCAAGAGAGGGAGAAAGAATTGGTTTGGTCTTTTCTTTAAATTACCTCAGATGAATTTGACTCAAACTTCTGACTGAAGTGGACCTGCCTGGAATTTGAATCTGTAATACCAAAAGATATAACATTGTAAATGAAGCATCAAATCATTTATAATAGTCACAACTTCTGTCAATATAACAAGTTGTCTTTCCAAAGTTAAATCTTCAGATTTATCATGACCTTTCTACTTCAGCTCAATTATACGTTACTTCAAAATAGCATAAACGTGGAAAACAGAATAAGCCAAAATAAGTAGGGCTGGCCAGAAAACAAAATTTCTGTTTCACAAACATTTTCAAGGTTTCGGAATCTGTTTTCATTCTGCATTGGGATGAAAGCGAGACCTTATGAAAATTTTCACAAAAAAGAGAGAGACCAACTCAGCTTAGAAAAGCCAATAGTCCAGTGGTTAGGTCACTCACCTTGGATGTGGGAGACCTAAGTTCAGGTCCCTGCTCTGCCTGATGCAGGGACTTTCAAAAAATGTGAATCAGATGTAGGCGCTTCAATGCCTATTTGTCTTTATCAGAGCAGAGGAGAAAAGGGGACAGAGGTGAAAAGAGGCAAAAATAGGTACATGGGGAAGGATAGATTCTTGAAGGCAAGACCAAGGAGCTTCAACATGATGCAGTAAAGAAGAGGTAAGCAGGGAAAAGACTGACAGGCAGAAAGCAGATTAGCAGATGCATTTTGTGTTGACGCAACAGTTGCCTGCTCTCCCACTAGACAACTGCAACCTTCTTCCCCCTCGCCACCACAAAATGAACCTCACCAGAAGTAGGAGAGCTTAGTTACCCTATCTTTCTTCCAGGAGATATCTTACAAATATGCAAAGAATTGTGAGGAATATGGGAGAAGGAAATCTCACACCTCTCACCCTTCTCCAGCACTACTGAATTGCAAACATACTTTTAAATTAAATCTCTCACTCACACACTTTTCTTCCAATTTCTTTCCCTGCCCTTACAATTTTATTAGATAAAGTCACTTTAGGCACCAACCCCTTTTACTTGCTTTTTCTTAGATTAACCCTCTTTCCACTTGAGCAAGTATCTCAGGCATTTCTCGCTCAGCAGTTTCTGCAATGCTAATCTGGCACTAATTTCAGTATGAGCCGGCACCTAATTACTTTGATGTGGATCAGAAGACCTAGCTTTTCAGCAGTTAACTCCTGTTGTGTGCCCTCCCACATAATTTGAAAATTCCTATAAAGTTGTTTGACCCAAAGACCACACCCATAAATCAAGAAAACAAGCACCTTCTCCCCCAAAGCATACAACTACATTGCACTTGACCACTGTCACAAAACTTACCCTCATGTACCCAGTCAGGTGCATAAATCCACATATAGGCACATCCCCAGCTTTGAAAATCCCAGACTTGGTTACTTAATATAAAAGCTAATAATGCTTAGTCCAGAAAACATTTTCTTTTACCCTACCTTTATCCTTTCGCTCTTCCATATTTCCCTTCCACCTGCTGTTTCTTTTCTCAGTAACAGCTTGGAGCTTTACGCAAGTATCAGCAGTCTGCGTAGCAGCCTGACAAACCAAATGGTTCTAAAGAAATTAAGAGAAACAAAATTCAGCATTTCACATAAAAAGGCTTGGCTATAGAAATGTATAAAACAATGTGCCATCATCTAAAATTACCACACTTGGCCTCCATGAATGCAAGCTTATTTTCAGCAGGCGGCAGAGGAAAGAATTCTAATCTCAAATTTTCTACCCACCCAATTCACTGTTGCATTCTGAGAGGGTGGGGCTCACCTTTGAGTCAAGAGCTCAGGTTATTAGGCTACATGGACAAACTTTGGAGTTTTATTCCACTTCTAGAATCTATAAATTCTTCCATTTTAAATTCTTAATATTCCTCCATATTTGAGCAGGAGCATCACAGCATTTGCCACACTGCAACGAAGAGATGATGGTCTCCTCCAGTCTAGTTCTGCTCTTTACTCACCAGGAGGTTCCAGAAAGCTCTCCTGGGCCTGAGTCTCTTCTCATGAATAACGATGGAAGTCAGGAATAACTAGGGTTACATCTTTTAGTTTTTAAAAAGGAGGACACTCCATGGGGACCCGGCCCCGCCCCTTCCCCGCCCTCAGCCTCGCCCCAACTCTGTCCCTCCCCTGAACGCTCCGCCCCCTGCTCCTCCCCCTCCCCTGCTTCCCACGAATCAAATGTTGGCGGGAAGCCTGAAACAGGGAGGCTGGGGCGGGGTGCGGCGCGGCTCAGTCCGGCCCTCCTGCCTGAGCGGCTCCCTGCGGCAGCCGGCCCCGGCCAAGAGGCTCTGGCCCCGGCGTCTCCCACCCGGCTTGGCTCGGGCCCTGGGCCACTGGCTCCCGGCCCGGCCTCGCGACCCCGGCTCCCGGCTCGGACCCCAGCTCCTGGCCCGGCCCCCGGCCCCGCAACCCCGGCTCCCGGCCTGGCCCCGTGACCCCGGCTCCCAGCTCCCTGCCCCGCAACCCTGGACCCCGGCTCGGCACCGCGCCCCCGGCTCCCGGACCGGCACTGTGCCCCCGGCTCAGCACCGTGCCGCCGGCTCCCGGCCCGGCACCGCGCCCGGCCCGGCACTGCGACCCCGGCTCCTGGCCCGGCCTGGCCCCCGGCCCGGCACCGCGGCCCCGGCCCCAGCCCCGCACCGCCAACCCTAGCCCCAGAGGCCCCGGCCGAGCACCGCCGAGCCCTCCCTCCCTCCCGATTTTCCCGGACATGTCTGGCTTTTGGGGATTTCCCCCCGGACGGGGATTTGAGCCCCAAAAAGCCGGACATGTCCGGGAAAATCCGGACGTATGGTAACCCTAGGAATAACACCATTGAAAAGTTTAAGATAAGCAGAATCAGGCCCTCTGCCTGGAAATTGTCGCCCCAAAGAGCAAGACACTCAAGGTCTCTCTCAAATCCCATTACCCTCACAATCTAACACCTATTAGTATTTCAGCCTGTCTCCCCTACTTCTGTTTTCTGCAGGACTGAAATACAAAAAAAATCAAACTACAAACTCCAAGGACTGATTATGTGAAGACAACAGCTTCTTATCCAGCAGATCTGTTCCCTGTATGTATTAAGAGTTATATCTGCTTACTTTAGAAAGCAAAGCATGTTTTTTATACTCCTATTAGTTCAGCAGAGGCAACAAGCTACTGGAGATGAGGCTGAATTCCATCCTGACTTATACATCAACAGAAGGGACAACCAAATTTCAAATGAAGGACTAAAATCCACACTCAGTTAAACCTATTCAACTCCTCTGAAGATAATTGAGTTCCTCGTAAGTAAGAGCAGAATTCAACCTAAGGAATCTTCATTACTCATGACGATACATGAACAAGTTAGAGCTCTGCTTGATTTTCAGATCCCAGCTTCAGTTTGCAGAACTGGCAGTTAGGAAACCCACTGTTTTACTTCTAAGTAAACAGATTTCACTTGGACAAATTGAGACAGACAGTCTTATAACCCACACTGATATTTTTATATTCAGAGTAGAACTGTACTTCAGAACAAATCCTGCTCCCACCTCTGTCTGTACAGAGGGCCCATAACAGCAGAACTAGAGTAGTTCTACACAAAGGAAAGGCAGGATTTGGGTAATTGTACAGGGGATGTACAAATTCCTTGCAGGAAACTGAGCTGAGCCTCAAGGGTCTGCTGGAACACGGTTCGTTTCTACATGGATGGAGCAAGGAGCTCTCTGGCTTCAGTGACCACTCTAGTCATTGGTTTCAGAGTAGCAGCCGTGTTAGTCTGTATCCGCAAAAAGAACAGGAGTACTTGTGGCACCTTAGAGACTAACAAGCATAAGCTTTCGTGGACTACAGCCCACTTCTTCGGATGTAGTGGGCTGTAGTCCACAAAAGCTTATGCTCTAATAAATTTGTTAGTCTCTAAGGTGCCACAAGTACTCCTACTCTAGTCATTACATCCCAATGCTTATATCTGTAATTCTCTAAGGAAAACTGCTAAGTGTCTTGATCTATGATCTACAGTTCTATATATTGTACTTATTTAACTTTATACAGAAGAGATGCAAGACAAGACATTTAACTTTTCAACAGTAATAAGAAAAGTTCACAAGTGCAGAGAACTAAATTTCAAATTTATAATTCACTGGCAGGTTGTAAATACTACACTAAAAATACCTTATTACCTACAATTACTGAAGCATACATACAGAAAGAGCAGGAAAAGCTTGTTCATCCCTTTGCTGAATCTCATAAAGTGAGCGAGATTCTTCTATGGCCTGCTTCTCTCTGCGTTCCTCTGGAGACAGGCCAAAGTAGTTACAATCTCTGCTAATGTAGTCCAGATCTTCAGCTCTCTCCCGGTCTGGTTTTCTGTAGGGGAAGATGACCAAAAAATTGTCACCGAAATAGTCAAATGGATACCAAGTGTGAGAGTCCAGCTACCCCAGAATTACAATTGGGGAAAGCTGAGAGAATACAGCATACTGTACTAGCTATTCAGGTCCCATGAAGCCTATAGTAAAATAGTAACTGCAAATATCAGGATTAAGAGAAAAAAGTGTGTTCCATCTACAACATATTCCATTTTAGTTTCTTCCTAGGTAGTACTATAACAGAAGTTTGGATCATGTGCATTTTCTCTTATAATTTATAAGGTGTTCTCCCTTTGTTATTTCACATGGTATTATTATACATCCTAACATAGGGCAAATATATACATTCAAGTGCTAATAAATGCATTTCAATAAAAGAATACACAACATGTTTTTCTTCTTCATGCTATTAAATTTATTTTGCATTATTCTGAACTTCTGATGAAGCCATATAAACAAAATATACTCCATCTCTCTGTGAAATGCCAGATAGTAAAAGACTAAGTACTCTTAAAAGACATAAAACCCTCATAACTTTTCTTTCTTGATTAAGTCTTCCAAATTTTCCATAGTCACTGCGACACCACAGCAAACATAATGGCCAAGAACATGTGATCTGTTGGTGCCTCAAGACAATGGCAAATCCACAGGAGAATGCAGAATGTTTGTCTGAGAGACAATTTCAGAGACACTGTAAAGCTGGGGTTCTCAACCTTTTTCTTTCTGAGGCTCCCCAGACATGCTATAAAAACTCCATGGCCCACCTATGCCACAATAACTGGTTTTCTGCATATAAAAGGCAGGTCCGCGTTAGGAGGTAGCAAGCAGGGCAATTGCCCAGGGCCCCATGGTACAGGAGGCACTGTGAAGCTAAGTTGTTCAGGGCTCCAGGCTTCAGCCCCAAGTGGCAAGGCTCAGGGCCCCTGGCTTCAGCCCCATGCAGTGGGACGTCGGCTTTCTGCCCTGGGCCCCAGCAAGTCTAACCCCGGTCCTGCTTGGCAGACCCCTTGAAACCTGCCCCGGACCCCTGGTTGAGAACCACTGCTATAGAGGATGCTTTGGTTCTTTCTTATAGTGGTTCTGCACTTATACTGGGATAGATATTACTCAACTATTATTGTGCAACATGTGGAAGTTAAGTGACTTGTGAACAGCTCTGTAAACCTGTTCTTGGCTAAAAACTTGAATACTTGATAAAATATAAAGGTTGTGATCATATATGATTGAATATGACCATTTATATCATTGATTTTACCAATTGTTATACAATAGCTACAAGTCTTGTACAACATATGTCATGCATGGTGTCAATGGAAAAAAGTTATGATTTTCTAATTAGGATTATCCTATTTATATGCCTGTTTCATTTTCATATCTGAAGTTATTAATATTGGCTATATACAGGCATCATACATATGTGCTGTATTCCTGGGTAACACCCACCAGGTAAAATTTAAGGCCAGACAGCTATCTATTGATGGCCCATCAAGGACACTTAGCTCTCACTATAGGCCATAGAAGAAACTCTTTTTGCCCAGATAGCTCTTCCTGTGGATGCCTCAGCAAGAACGTGGGCAATGGCTGCCCTGTGAGTCAAAGCATGTAATGACATGTGATATGCTCATGTGACTCTGGACTCCATCTTGGGACAGTAACTTTCCATACGCAGGGGCTCTGGGCTTTGTTTGGGACAGTACATTTCCAGGCACATGCCAGAGGCTAGAGATGACCCCTGAGATACACCTCTACCTCAATATAACACTACCCGATATAACATGAATTCATATATAACGCGGTAAAGCAGTGCACCGGGGTGAGGGGGGGCTGTGCACTCCGGTGGATCAAAGCAAGTTCAATATATCGGGGTTTCACCTATAACGCAGTAAGATTTTTTGGCTCCCTAGGACAGTGTTATATCGAGGTAGAGGTGTATCTCCATTTTGCCTCTTTCCTGTCTTGATTCTCTGGACTGTGGATTTACAACTAAAAGGAACATTTTGAACTATGGACTGAGGACCTTCTAATCTTTTGGAAGTTATCAGAGACACTTTACAAGCCAGCAGTCTATTCAATCACTGCTACAAACCTGATATAAGGACTTTGCAATTATTTGTATGTATATGATTAACAGTTTAATTCTTTTTTCTTTTATTATTAAACCTTTAGTTTTTAGTTACTAAAAGGATTGGCCTCAGCATGATTATTGGATAAAATCTGGGCTAAATATTGATGTGGCTATGTGGCTGATCTCTTGGGATTAGAAGAACCCTATGTTTGATTAAATTGGTTTTCAGTAACCACTCAGAGTCTAATGTCTGGGTGGTGAGACAAGGGCTGGAAGGCCTAAGGAGACTGCATCTTTAGCTTCTTGTGTGGTGAGACAGAAATTTTACTTTTATTACTGGCTTCGTATAATCAAATGATAGAATAACCACCAGGCTAGGGTGAGGGTGAATTTCTCCACAGTTGGTCCTGAATCTGGCATCCTCAGCTGTGACCCACCAAGGCACGGTGACACAGGTAAAGTAGATTAAGAAGTCCACCAAGAGGAAAGAATTAATGGCTATTGGAGTCTAAGTTTTGACTGGCCCCATTAACAATTTTATTTCTACACCTAATAAGCTACTTTAGATGGTCATAAGTGCCTAATCCAAACTGAATATTATAGCCCTGAATATCCTGACAAACTGCTTCCAGTTCAACAGGCCCAATTTCCTCTGTTCATCCAGGGACACAAAATGGGGGAGGGGAGGGGAGTACCTCTCTGTTAATATGTGGGCCGTAGCTTTCACCATTCTGAGAAATGAAAAACACTTACTTCATATTTTGAGTTGATTAAATGTTTTTACTTTTAGATTGGTCAGAAAACATTGAGGACAACTAAGGAAAAGCAACTGAGCACTCCCATATTTGAGAAAAGCTTCATATTAAGCCCTTATTTGATGGTCATGAACAGTAAGAGAATATTAGTTTGTTTTTCGGTAATGCCTACCACCTGCTACATTTCTGGCCAATCTGTGCTGTGTGCTTTTAAAAGAGGATGACTTCTCTCTCAGATACCAAAATCAAAACCCATAGAATCACAGACATTAGAAATTCAAAAGGTGGATTAGATTTATTAAATCTCAATGCCAACTCAGAATGGTCTTTTGCCCTTCAGTATTTTTGGGAATCCCACATTGTCAGCCAATGCAAGTTACATAAGATTGCTGGCAAAAGCAGAGCAAGATTGAAAGAGATTCAGTAAAGCTGAAGGACTAGACTCACTTTGACAATTCTGATAGTGAGGATAAATATAAAATTAATTGAGAAGGTCATTGGACTACAACACTACTCAAGTCCAACTTTTAAATGGAGAAAACTTAAGAATCTTGGAGAAAGAGGGCTTCAAAATATTTTCTAAATTATTCTGAAATGATGCAATACCAAAGGCTTGTCCTAGATGCACTGCTATCTAGGCACTGATAGAAATGAATGCCCCTCCACTGCCTAAATAACTCCCATCCTCCCCCAACTCATTTCCCCTTGAAAAAAAACATCTGTTTCTGCTCAATCATATGCAAGAAGTGCCTATAATTCCCAAATATTCATCTGAGTGCTTTGCTGTAGCTGCAGTTGTGCTCCAAAGAGGGTACCAAGAGAGAAAGAACAAAGGATTCTGGGGCATATCTGTGACTAAAAGCTACCCACTATATCCAAGTGAGAAAAAAAGGTGAGCAGAAACTCTGCTGTAGAAGAGTGGTTCAGAGCTGGCCTGCTGGTGAGTGTCCCCTGCGGCTGAAATGCTAGTTTCACATCCCCTAAGAAGGGTGGAGGTATATACTATCCTTTATTTAAGATAAAGGCAGCACCGGAAATGCTATTTATTAGTGTGATGTACTTTTCTTCACTATATAAAAGATACAGAAACCTTCTTTTCCAGACTACTGCATAAAAATGTAACATAGCAAACATTTCACCATGTCAAAGCTCTGTGATGAACCTGCACACAAGATTCGCTTTAGAGCAGTGATTCCCAAACTGGGGTTCGTGAACCCCTGGGGGTTCGTGAAATGTTACAGGGGGTTCTCGGGAAAAAATTCCCTAATGGTGGACAGAGCTGTCCCTAGGGACCCGGACCCCAGGCACCATGGGGCCAGCAGCCCGCAGCCCCTGGACTTGAAAGAGCTAAGCATATCAAAGCAAGCATATCTATCACACTGAGGAGATTTAAACTTCAAGACTCCTTATAAGAAATGGAAAGGGAGGTGGATATTTTTTGCTGTTTTTAAAATTAAATAGGCAGCTAGTATAGTTTTTAAAATTATTATGAAGAACAAGTTTAAGCTTTATTGTAACGTGCATTGTTTGTCTGGACTGGTCAAGACCTGAATGCTTGTGTAGGAGAAACTCTAAGTTGGCTTCTTAAATACCTTCTTGCTGGTTTCACATCTGATACTCCTTGATGAAACATAGCAGCCTTGTCTTATAACAGGCTTATTCAAAGTGATACAAGCTACGAAAGTGAGATCTTGGAAGATGTAATAAATGTAATAAAAATACTGTAATGATTAATAATAATAAATAGTGTGTAATAAGCATAGCATCAAAACAAAATTTTATATTTCCAAGATCACTGCTTTGATAATTTATACTCAGGTAAAGGAGAAAATCCCTGGAAATATTCATATTTAGGAGGGGGTTCACGAGAGTTGACATTTTAGTGAAAGGGATTCACAGGTTGTTAAGGTTTGGGATCCACTGCTTTAAAGCAAGATTTCGTAACCTAATAAATTCAGTCAAATAAAGATGAATAATAGTATACAGAACCAAAAGTTAGAAGTGCTTCTAAAAAGATTCTGTATTTTGCAGTTTGACAACACTATCAAATTAAGAATTTTTACATTTAAGAATCTGAATCAATGTCATAAGAACCGGGGGGAAAAAAAATCTTCAGGAAACAAAGCCACATTTCCTATTAATTCTTTCCATATGTTAAGATTTATATGCGTCCTTGCTTAAGTATACGCATGTACAGTTTGACAGTTACAAGCTTATTTTTACTTCTCGGTAACAGAGTACTGCTCGGAAACAATATTGACAAATGCAGAATATTTTCTAAAGATTGTTTTATCCTTTGCACTTTTTGAATTCATCAAGTGAAACTGCTATTTAATTACAAAATAAAATCTGTATGTCTTGTCTCTGGATAACATCTGAAAACAGTCGTCATAACCCAAAAGAAATTATCTGCCAAGTACCTAAATCTATAGCTAGAGTGTGATTTTAGACATTTGCTGTCAAAAACAAAAGCAGATCTGGGGATAGTACATGTGCTCCTCCACACAGTAGCAAAATCAAAAGACCAGGACAGCAAACAATACACAAGTTAAGGAACTGAAAACAACTTATGTAAATGCCATTAATCATTTTATTACTGTTTATATCTTCCCCTACCCTGTGTCAGTCTTGTCCTATTTAGATTGTAAGCTCTTTGGGGCAGGAACAGTCTACTGCTCTGTGTTTGTACAGCATCTAGCACAATGAGACCCCACGCTTGATTGGCCCTTAGCACTACCATAAACTTTTAATAAAATAATAATAAAAGTGCCAGCAAAAACAAAACAAAACAAAAATAAAAATAAAAACACTAGCATCCTCTTGAATTCTTTGCCTTAATTAACATAGATTCCATGCAATGGGTTCTGAAACTGACACACTATATTCCCTCCCAGCCCATGGTCCTCCAAGGGCAGCCATTTTAGGCTTCCAGTTCCCGGCCATCACCCCTATATGGTGGAGACCCACATCTCATTTCCCCTTGACCAGAGATTTTAAGGCTACACAGCTCCCTGCCTTACACTGTGATGTCCCCAGCAAGCCAGACAGCCTAAAAAAGCCAGCACCTGTGCTCTGCTTTCTCTCTGAGGGCTATGACCACTATATTGCCTGCAGTTATACGATACCACACTTCTTCTCCTAAGCAAACAAATTTATTCTTAAGGTAAATGCATTACAGAGAAAACAATAAAAGAGCCTGCACGCATGCTAAAAAGTTTACCAGACATCACACCCAGCTCCAACACAGGGATCTGGTTGGTTTCAGTCCTTCAAAACCCACAACTGGATTTTCCCCATGATTACAAGCCCATCTATTTTAGATCCAGAAACAGATCCCAGACTGAGCAGATCAGCCATTTCTTTATGCAGCTCAGGCCTTTGATCTTGGCCTTCTGTAACAGGTAATCAGCAGATAATCACCCTCTCCTCAGGAAGTAACTTCAAAAGGCTACATTTTTGCATAATCAGAGTTGGGGAATTTGCATTAACCTCTTTAGAGGTTCCCCGGAAAATCCACTTAACACTTATTGTCCCAAAAGTCCATACTTGCCTGGCACAATTTCAGTATAGTCTGTTGAACTCCCAACATCTCCCCTCTAAAGAAGTTACATACAATTCCGGCCCACAGTAATAAATATATATATTTTTTAAACTTAATACAGTAAGGTCTTTCAAGGATATTGCCATATCTGTCACACTTGATATTGAACATCAGCTGGGATGCACAAGAAACAAGCCTTTGAGCTGTAAATGGCCAAGGCTCAAGATAATGGAGATCTTATTTCTCATTTTACCTTACAGACTGGGAGGGATTCCTGCCCGGAGTTTTGTGCTCAGTAGATGTCTGCTGAGACTGTGAGAACTGATGCAGTCTGGTTCCCACAGCATACTGTTGTCGAGGAGGTAGCACTGACTGGGTTTTTATTGGCTTGCTTTGATTCTTTGGCCCTCTGCAGTCTGCATCTGTGTCACAGAAGCAGAAACATTTCATAATATTTTTCTCACAATTACTAGAGACAATGTTTCTGCAATTAGAAGAGGGAAGAATCCTACCAGGCTGAATATTTTGCCCACATGCTGTAGAGAACTTTTTTATCTTCTTCCCTGACACAGTATTCCAGCCCTCCATAGGGGATGCCTGTGGAAGTGGTTTAAGGCTTTTCAGTGAGACAGCATGCCTGCATAACAGAAAGAGAAAAAATATAGAGGTCTATAGATTGGACTGGGGTTAGTATAAACAACACCAAATGTTTACTATGACAGAAGGCTCTTTTCTGTTTCTGGGAGAAATACATTGAAGTTTTCTTTGCTCTTGTGTTTAACATGTTGCATGAGCTTAACGAGGACAGTAAAAAAAAAAAAAAACAGTTAAAGGTCTTATAGTTTTGAGTTCTCAGAAACAGAAATAAGCTTCTAAACTGAAACAGTTTTCAACAATTTGTACAGAACATGCACAATTTTAACTCATAACGATGCTATTTTGTAATGAAAATAACCCAAAAACAAGTTTTGTTAAAAAAATATATTTTTTTTTGAGGGGAGGGAGAATAGCTTATTGATTTTTACGTATAAAATAGATATTTTAATATCCTGACACAAAGACAAGGCAGAGGGATAGTAAGAACATTCAATTAATGAGACCAGTGACTATGTCTACTTTCCTCCCTTGACTAAGTAGTCATTTTAAAGCAAACTAAAGAAAATATCAAGTGAAAACAGACAACTTATCAGCACTTTCTAAAGCTTTGTGGACAAACACGTACATATGTCCTTGATTTGGAAACTACAGGGCTTTTCCATCTTAATCTTTACAGAATGTCACAAAGAGCAGCACACTGGGCAGATTGCAGAGTAGCAGCCGTGTTAGTCAGGAACATGACAACAGATTTAGGGATATAGCCAGGGATATAAACGAACTTTAAATTACAGAGCATTGATTGCTTTTATCTAGGCAGGCAGCATGAACTGAAAGTGGCATTTGAATTATCGGATATGAAGATATTCAGTTTGGTGGGGAGGGTGGATGAGTACTGGTTTAAACTTGAACTGTAACTGACTGTTACTCCATGCACCTATTAAAGGCAGTTCTAATATAACTATAGCAAATTTGCAAAATAAAATACAATTTTGCAAGATGACATCACAGTTGCCAAGTGTCTTACTCCTTCCGTCCCAATGCTATGACTGGAGAAAGTGTTCCCTGTCTGGATTCCTCTCTTCAAACCTTAGCATTGGAGAGATTTCCCTCAACAACTCTCTTCAACCCTTATCACATGATCAGGAGTTATTCTGTGAGAGAGTGAGGAAGAAGTTACAGCACCTGCAATACAACTTAAGGGAGATGGCTCAGATAACAGCCATTTTGTTGCCTTGATATCTGGGGATAAAGACATGAGTATTAATTCAATCAACACACAGCTCTTTCTGTATGAAATCAGGCAGACTAAAGAGTTAATTAGCGATTACATAAGTCTGCTATTCCCTTTCACAACACTTTGAACGTAAAAGTTAGCCACAGTTCTAGCATCCAATTACAGAAGCATTACCAGTAATTCCCTAGTGGGAAAATATCATGCTGTCTAGGTTTGGAGTTTGTACAGAAAATGCTCTAATTTGAGTTTTTTAAAGAATAAATATGTCAATTAATCACAGTTAACTCATGCGATTAACTCAAAAAAATTAATTGTGATTAATCGCACTGTTCAATAATAGAATACCAATTGAAATTTATTAAATATTTTTGGATGTTTTTCTACATTTAAAAATATATTGATTTCTATTACAACACAGAATACAAAGTGTATAGTGCTCACTTTATATTATTTTGTATTACAAATATTTGCACTGTAAAAATGATAAAAGAAATACTATTTTTCAGTTCACCTCATACAAGTACTGTAGTGCAATCTCTTTATTGTGAAAGTGTAACTTACAAATGTAGATTTTTTTTTGTTACATAACTGCACTCAAAAACAAAACAACGTAAAACTTTAGAGCCTACAAATCCACTCAGTCCTACTTCTTGTTCAGCCAATTGCCAAGACAAAACACGTTTGTTTACATTTACGGGAGATAATGCTCTTATTTACTTCTTATTTACAATGTCACCTGAAAGTGAGAACAGGCATGGCACTTTTGTAGCCAGCGTTGCAAGATATTTATGTGCCAGATATGCTAACCATTCGTATACCCCTTCATGCTTAGGCCAGAGGACATGCTTCCATGCGGATGATGTTCATTAAAAAACATAATACGTTAATTAAATTTGTGACTGAACTCCTTGGGGGAGAATTGTACATCTCCTGCTCTGTTTTACCCACATTCTACCATATATTTCATGTTATGGCAGTCTTGGATGATGACCCAGCACATGTTGCTGTTTGTTTTAAGAACACTTTCACTGCAGATTTGACAAAATGCAAAGAAGGCAGCAATGTGAGATTTCTAAGGATAGCTACAGCACTTCGACCCAAGGGTTAAGAATCTGAAGTGCCTTTCAAAATCTGAGGAGTCTGGTGGCACCTTAAAGACTAACAGATTTATTTGGGCATAAGCTTTCGTGAGTAAAAACCTCACTTCTTCGGATGCATAGAGTGAAACATAGTTTTTCACTCTATGCATCCGAAGAAGTGAGGTTTTTACTCACGAAAGCTTATGCCCAAATAAATCTGTTAGTCTTTAAGGTGCCACCAGACTCCTCAGATTTTGAAAGGCACTTCAGATTCTTAACCCTTGGGTCGAAGTGCTGTAGCTATCCTTAGAAATCTCACATTGCTGCCTTCTTTGCATTTTGTCAAATCTGCAGTGAAAGTGTTCTTAAAACAAACAGCAACATGTGCTGGGTCATCATCCAAGACTGCCATAACATGAAATATATGGTAGAATGTGGGTAAAACAGAGCAGGAGATGTACAATTCTCCCCCAAGGAGTTCAGTCACAAATTTAATTAACGTATNTTATGCCCAAATAAATCTGTTAGTCTTTAAGGTGCCACCAGACTCCTTGTTGTTTTTGTAGATACAGACTAACACGGCTACCCCCTGATACTTTCAAAATCTGAGAAGGACGAAGTGTGGACCATGCTTTCAGAAGTCTTAAAAGAGCAACACTGATGCGGAAAATACGGAACCCAAGCCACCATCTGACTCAGATAATGAAAATGAACATGCATCAGTCCGTTCTGCTTTGTATCGTTATCAAGCAGAACCCATCATCAGCATGGGCACAAGTCTTCTGGAATGGTGGTTGAAGCATGAAGGGACATATGAATCTTTAGCACCTTTGGCACGTAAATATCTTGCAATGCTGGCTACAACAGTGCCAAACGAAAACTTGTTCTCACTTTCAGGTGACATTGTAAACAAGACGTGGGGAGCATTGTCTCCTGCAAATGGTAACCAAACATGTTTGTCTGAGCGATTGGCTGAAGTAGGACTGAGTGGACTTGTAGGTTCTAAAGTTTTACATGGTTTTATTTTTGAATGCAGTTATTTTTTGTACATAATTCTATATTTGTAAGTTCAACTTTATTATAGAGAGTTCATTACAGTACTTGTATTACGTTGTAATGAAAAATAAATATAAAAAGAGCACTGTCCACTTTGTATTCTGTGTTATAATTGAAATCAATATATTTGAAAATGTAGAAAACATCCAAAAATATTTAAATAAATGGTATTCTATTGTTTAATCGCAATTAACTTTTTTAATCATACAATTCGTTTTTTTAATTGCTTGACAGTCCTAAAATATACCATAATTTACAGAGGTACACAACTACAAGATGTTTTTATGCTGTGTGTAGATAGGGTTGGGGAGTAAGTTCACACTTTTAGAATAGCAACGTAACTGTTGTTCAGACAGTTTCAGTTACTGTAGAAATGCAACCAGCCCTTTATCTGAAGTACTGCTATGGTAAAATGATCAGCAGATGATAAACACTAAAAAGGGGGGAACCTGCATTAATAAAGTTCTACATGATAAACTTATATATGAAAAGTTTACTTACTTTTCTCCAAGCTCTTCTACAAAAACAATAACTGGTCCATTCTCAGAGCGAACCTCTTGGATATGGGCATTATAAAATTTCCCATTGTGGTCTAAGCGCACCTGTGGAAAAATTATCAGGGAAAAAAAGACGTTGTGAGTAGTACATAAAGAACACTCAAAGAAAAGGGACGACAGATTTTTTTATCTCAGTTCCCTAAATGGCCCCCTCAAGGGCTGAACTCACAACCCTGGGTTTAGGAAGCCAATGCTCAAACCACTGACCTATCCCTCCACCTAAGTAGTGCTATGGCAAAATGGGGGTGGGGGGAGGACAGATAGCTCAGTGGCTTGAGCATTGGCCTCCTAACCCCAGGGTTGTGAGTTCAATCCTTGAGGGGGCCACATAGAGATCTGGGGCAAAATCAGTACTTGGTCCTGCTAGTGAAGGCAGGGGGCTGGACTCAATGACCTTTCGGGGTCCCTTCCAGCTCTATGAGATAGGTATATCTCCATATATTTTTCCTTTATTTTTATTTTTTTTTTTTTTTAAAAAGGGAAGATTTAACCCTTGAACACCCAGCAATGTCAGCAACTGCCCCCTTGGCAATAACAGAAGTCCTGGGGGATATCAAGAAATGTTGCTTCCATGATAGTGTTAAAAATAATCAAAGGTAAACTTTAACCCCTACTACTTATTTGAATGACCCTATACAAAAATCAAAAGATTCCCCGACAGCATTACTCTATACAGTGTTGGAGAAATCACAGCCTTCAAACCAACCTGGAATAACACTTAAAAGCAAGTAATGCATTAGAGAACAGGATAGCAACATACTGTTTTGAAAAGTATGCTCAGCTTGGTTAAAATTCTAGCACAGAACATTTTTTGACACAGATGGAACTTTATTAATGTAGTCTCACTAGGGATATTAATACCAGTCCTTTCAAAAGTTTACCTCCTGAAACAATCATTTTGTCAGTGATTTTTTAAATAAAAACATACATATTTCATTCTTTTGTAAAAAAAAAAAGTCATGATAATGATTAATTATGGTTTCTGCAGACATAACGTTTACATTCCTAAGATTAAGGAACAATAAAACGTGTATAGGCATTTTATGTGCTGAGGCTACTCAACACACTAATCACATATGTTTCACTGTTTATCCTTATCCTGTTGTCCCTTTCCCACTTGTCTGTTGGGTTTTTTTGGTTTGGTTTTTAAATGCAGCTATCATTATCCTACCATATACAGAGACTGTAAAATTGCAGGAGCATGGAGAGTCTGTGTGTGCATCCATGTGAAGTACCTATCACAATGGGGCCCTGAATCCCAAATGGTCCCGTAGGCACTACAATAATAATACTGGATGCATAATGAAAATACGGTTAAGTATTACGATTTTTCCCCCACTTTGTTTTATGTCAAGATTTATTGTTTTTAAGCATCCTATCACTATTTTTTCCTCATCAAGAAATTCAGAAGTACGGCTGTCATTTTTCCCCTTTCCAATAACGTGATGCCTGGATATTAAAACATTTAATTAAGTTAGTACAGAATATAATAAAAAAAAAAAACATAAGGTGAAGAAACTTTCCATTACTTGCAACAGAATCCAGAGGGCATGGTTAGGAACACTGCTACAGTAAAATCTCCATCTTTTTAACTCTGCTTCAGTGTCTTCTTCCTGTTTCACTTGGATATCCCTAGCGTTCTTGCCCAAAACAGCACTACTTTATTCCTAGTTAGAAACTGATTTTTTTTTTTAAATAAAGCAACTTATTCTACAATAAATGGCCTAAAATAAATCATAAAATTAAGACTGGGTGCAAAAGTTTGTGAGACAGGCACAAGTGTTAGTTTTTGGATGCGGACTCAGGCCCTGAGCCTGCAAACACTTATGCATGTGATTCAATTTAAGCACATTAACTGTCCTACTGAATGTAACTTGGGACATTAAGCACGAGTGTCTGCAGGACTGAGGCCTTTTTGCATAATACATTTTATCACACTTTATGCTCCCCAAGCATATCCTACTGCATCTTTATTGGCAGAGTTTCCAACTAAGGGTATTCACATAATAAATGAGCATACTCATTTAAATGTAGGCAAAAAAATTTAAATAGAAAATATTAACAATGCAGTTAAACCAAAAGCCAAGGAAAAAATTGGTCTCCAGGACACAAGGCATAGAAGTTATTATTTCAACTAACTACTTACTTT
This sequence comes from Trachemys scripta elegans, assembly GCF_013100865.1. NCBI lineage: Eukaryota > Metazoa > Chordata > Testudines > Emydidae > Trachemys > Trachemys scripta. The sequence continues at coordinate 53,366,137 of NC_048302.1, forward strand.
ACATTTATCTCCAACTGAATATTGCATGCCAGCAGCAATGGAAAAATCCCGTTTTTGCTGATCTGTAAACAACATCAGTATATAGCAGTCAGATTACAATAATTTTCCACCTATTATAAAAATTGTTTAGGCACTGCAACAAAGAACAATCTAATTTAATTTAATGTTTGTCCCATTAGTATCTTGGGACTGAAATAACTATTTAGGCCCCGAATCTGCAAGCTAACACATGTGGGCAGATCCCTGCACTTGCTCAAAGCATTTTTGGGACTTCACAGAGCCCACCCTTATAGATCAGCTTGACAAAGAGGGGCTCTGGATGGGGCCTTAAATACTAACTTACCCTGTTTTGACTTTAGCCAAACTTCATATTCAACATTTCTGTAAACCGACGGATTGAGTGACTGAAGTACTTTTCTAGGCAAAAATGAGGTGGGATTTCCATTGTTCTTAAGGTGCTGTACAAAACAGAACAAAGTAGCAAGTGACCAAATACATACAGATTTACAGCCGCTCATTTAGTATCAGATCACTCACAAGTGTCAAACTGGAATGTAAAGCAGTTAGATGCTTATAAAAGCATTAACAGCTATGAAAGGGAATTTCCTTTCAACACACAGCAACAAAGCTAGACACTAAGCAACAGTAAGGATGGCCCCTAACCCGTGAGATTTCTAATGCAAATTTGAATATAACTTTAAGAACTATATAGTTCTCCTAATGTACCATATTTAAAAATGAAGAAACTCAAGTTACTCGAGAAACATTAACCTTTGTAAAATACAGCCAAATACAACTAAATAGGAAAGAAGGGTTAATGTAAAAATACCTTGTTGCCGGAAAGAGACTTTAATCCATTCATATCATTAACTGCAGCAGTTTTACTTCTGTAAAGAATAAGATGCTTTAAATGACGTAGTTGAAATTAGGATTCATAAACTGATCAGAAATACCTTCCATATTGTACACAAGAATTACCCCTAACCTTCATAATGAAGCTAAAAAATTTCACACTATATGCACTGGTGAATATATATTGCTCTTAGAAGCATAATTATGAAGTTCCACAAAATGAAAGTTATTCTCTTGTTATATTCACAAATAAAATTCAGTACAGACTGTACAGTTCCAAATTAGATTTAGCAACTCACCCAGTAAAAATTTGAAACAGGAAATGTAAGTCCTTTAGATGAGACTTTAGCAATCAGGCCTGAGAGAAAACAACCCGACTCAACTGAAGAAACAAATGAGGCCATTTAATCAACTCATATTTATTACCTAGCCTGAGTCTGGTCATTCTCATTTTCCCTCATCTTCTACACCTGCTGCTATTGAAAAGTTTGCTTCCCATGAACAGAGGGTAAAAAACATCATTTGTTTCTAAGAACAGCTGAAGGAGATCTTCTGCATTTGAAGATTACTGCTTTCTTCATTACATAATAGCAGCTATGGCAAAATTTTAATTTCTAAAAAATTAAATTCACTCTTCCTCAAAAAAAATATAAAACTTGCTCCAGATAAATAATTAAGAAAACACACACACACTAATCTCAACTTTTCCCTAAAAACAAGAAAAATAATTTTAAAATACTGCTTAACGAAAGCAGCAAAATGTATGTAATTTGTGTTGAGACAGGAGTAAGGTTACTTGTTCTAGCTTTCTCACATTGGTAATGCGTTTGGTGGTCTCAATCTAGTCTCAAATGACTATATGCCCTCTCAGTTACAAAAATGCCTTATTATTTAGCATCATATGCTCATAAGGATCCAAAAACTGATACATTGCAAAAGCCATGCTGCCAGGGGCTCCCCCAATTGCCCTGGGACCCCCTCCCAGTGGGCAATCCACAGAGAAGGAAGCAGCATAAGTTGAAGCAGATTCTTGTCTAAATTCTGCTCTCAGTTACACCAGTGTAAATCAGGAGTAATTCCTCTGTAGGCTATGGAGATACTCACTATTTACACACATTTAAACAAGATCAGAATTTGACCTTCTTTCTGTAGTAGCTTCCACCAGCTTCCTCCAATGATTTTCAGCATGAGGAGAATCCAACAGAGCCAGCCCCCATACCTCATTACATTCCCTGCCTCACGTATGAAGCTGGAACACTGTCAAATTCCCCATAGAGCGGCTTCTGTGGTTTGACAGGAAGAGGGAGCATGCAGCAGTGATAGACCTTCCTCTACTACAGGTGATCTAAACCTGGAATGCAGGCAAAACCATCCCTCTGATTGCAGAAGGCACCACAAAATCCTATGTAAGATCTAGTGAACAGTACAAATTTCATACTTTCATGAGAATTACAATTCACCCTTGACCTTTTTCCTCCCTCTTGTAAGTAAACTATTTTTAAAATGACACGTAGTCAGTAGAGCTCCTGGCAGGGAGCAAAATACTATCTAATCACTGTGAATTGCTCAACCATAATTTAATAATTAATTTTAAAATACCCCTTACTTGCAGTTGTCGTCTTCTGAATCTGAATCAGACACTTCACTGCTACCATTATTTTCCTCTGTCACACCTAGTTCCACTAGGATTTTATTCACATCAGTACAAAACACTTTTTCATACAGCAATTCATAAAGAAGAGCTGGGGGGAAAATCAGTTAGGATTTAATGACTGCAAATGAGATTTTACTCAACATCTGAGAGGTTATTTTAAATAGTGTCAAGAAAACTTTTTGAAATGTTAGGTGAAGAAGAAATAGAGTTACAATTTACAGATTATAAACACCAGATTTTTACAAGTGCAGAGCCCCTGAAGTTCCCACTGATTTCAACTGTGGGGACTCAGCACTACTGAAAACTAAGCCCTCAACTCTTTGGGATAGTGACTTTGACCCCAATCGCGCAATTGAATGGGCATGCACACTGTGCTCGATTGAAGAACCAAGGCCTATGTCTGTAGAGTGCCTAGCACAATGGGCCCTCATACCTGACAGAGGACTTTAGGCACTACTACAACAATAAAAAATAAACATCCAGTAAAAAAAGACAAAAAAGTTTATTTTACTTTGGGCCTAACCCTTCAATTCTCATTCATGCTCATTAACACACCTGATTTCAGTGGAAATTCAGACATGCAAGAACTCCACAATTAACACTGACAAACTTTCTCTTATTGTTTAGAGTACAGATATAAAACTGGCATTGTGGCCAAGTGATAATGCAATTACTGTGAATTAGGAGGTTGAAGTCTCAATGATAGAATATCCAGGCCCAATAAAGAGGAATTAAGCTATCCTTTTCTATTTCTTTTGCATTTAGCTTTACAAATCATAAATACTGGTCTCTCTCGTTTCTTTACTATATGCAATCAATTTCATCATGCCTCAAAAGATGACAAGATCATAATCCAAATCTCTGGTCAGGATGACGCAGCCTTTGTTGACTAGTTCTACATGAGTTGAAAACCACATCACTACAATGGTAGGTTCAGGTACAACTATACTTTAAGCAAAGGAAAAGAGCTCTAGATGAAGATTTGTTAATAGTGCAAAACAAAGAGCAATCACTTTTTTGGGCCTTTGGTGAAACCATATACTTTACTGCAAAGCTTACCAACCAAAATAGTACTTACATTGGCACAAAGCAGCTCTTTCTGTATACTCTATAGGATAAACAATATCATAGTGATTTCCATTTGAAAAACACAGTAGTACCTAGAGAAGAGGAGAGAAAGGATATTTAAACAAGTGATTTGTCATGTGATGATTTTATAAAGTTAACAGCATCTTTTTCAATGCAATTCTATGTGCCCACATACTGTGCTGCAAAATTTTCAGGGCTTCATAATCACTAGAGAGAAAAAAAGATACTACAACTTTCTGTGGATATATACTGGATCTAGTCAACTAGAAAAATTCTGCTAATACAGAAAAATGTATGTAAGAGGTTTGATTTGTAGCAGATAATTTGATGTTATAAACATGTACGATAATAAGGAATTTAAGACTCCTTTTTAAATAAACCAACTACATATTAGTACCTAACAATAGCTACCAAATATAACATACAACATATTACAATATGAGTTATTTCTGTAGACATAAGTTATTATTTCACTCTATTGTTCCATTTAATGTCCAAAACTAGGGGCCACACTGTTTTATACATTTTATTGTTGTTTCATTTTTCATTACAAAGAGAAGACTGTTGTGACATTCTCAAACTGTAACAAGTCCTAGGCTATTAAAAATATATATTACTTGTGTATTGAGTAATGAGAACTGTGATTACCTATTTGCTTTAAGAACATTTTAATTGATAATTGCATCTTATATTAGTCATAAAAATATTTTTGTTTGGTTTTGTTTTACCTTGTCAGGAAAGTCATTTTCAGTTACACGTGAAGGAGAAGCATTTGGTTCCTGATATATTATAAAATCCTTCCTAGAAAAAACAAGAATTCAAGTGAAAATATATTCAGAGTGAGAATTCAAGTGAAAATTCAAGGACTATCTAAGCATAAAAAAAAAAAAAAAAAAAAAAAAAAAAAAAAACACTCCTTAAAAAAAAAATAAAAAAGAATAGTGATTAATATCAGTATAAGCAGAGCTAGTAAAAAAAATTGGCTTATTTTCCACAGAAAATTTTTATTTTCTCAGCAGAAATTCAAAAACCAAAATATTTTGGAACTCCTGGTGCAGTACCTCATGGGAGCTGTAGTTTGGTTTTCTCATGTTCTTATTTTCCTCTATAAGCCAAGCTCTCTGGTTGGACTACATCTCTTATGGTGCGCTATGGTCCTTCACCCCCCTGGAGAGGGAAAGCAGTGCATCATGGGGATCCTAGGCCATGGTACGTCTTGGGGAAACCCAGGCCATAGAGGACAATGGGGTCACGAGGCAACTGAACTATAACTTCCATGCAGTACCACAGCAGTATTTCTAAGTCAAAATGTGTCAGTTTTCAGGTTAAAAAAAAACAGACAAACACACACACACACACACACACACACACACGCCATGGAAACTAGGCACTAAAGAAAAACAAACAAAACAAAAACAAAAAACCTCAATTTTCTGCCCAAAAACACATTCAGAGAATTTCGACCAGCCCAAAGTACAAGTGAACCTTGCAGATGGATACAATACTATTCCTCTAAAGAATTGACAGGATATATAAATCCATTACACACAGTTAACGCAGAATCTCTCTGTACAAAACCAGTAAAAGTTAAACTTAGAAACATCAGACCACAAAATTCAGTGTTATAAATATCAAAGCATTAACAATCTCGACAAATGCAGAAGGTAGTTTAAGTCAGGATGTTTCTCCCTTTCTCTCCCAAGTAACTATTCAAAATTCTCATAGAACTTCTCACTCCACTAGTTTACAATGGTTCAAGTACTATAGTCAAGAAGTAAAAATAACAGTGTAATTTTGTTTCATTTCTTGTCAAATGGCTAATGAAATATGGTAACCAGTTGCAACTCATTTGTTGCTTTGCATACAAATAATAATATATTAACGGGCATGGAGACTGGGCTGCTTCCCTATTCCTATAATAGAGTTGAAGCACATTGGTGAGGCAACATGAGGAAGCTTTGACTATCTGTGCCACACTGAACTGTTGTGCAGTTCGAGGATTTCCATCTCCAAAGCTGTCAACCCAGCATGCTGCATGAGCACTGAGATTCATCTTTTACAAAGGCATGTGTTGCTAAGTAGATGTTGCACAATTGCAGGGATGGCTTTTCAAGCAGAAATAATTCTGCCATATCACACTTAGAAGGATTCAACACAAAGAGCCTATTCCATATTATATCTTAGCATATTCCAAATTTGCATTTTAAAAAAAAAAATTTTATTACCTTAAAAAGTAGCACATAAAATGTCAAATGTGATACAAACTAACAAGAACTTGAAAATTCACAGTTAAAACCCACATGCTATCTTATTTGCCTTTTCTATTCCACAAGAGCACGAGTGAAAGAGAATATCAATCTTCATTTTTTATTTCCAAGTTGTTATCAATCTGTGTCATCATAATCTTAACTTTATTTTAATCATTATCTTTGTATTTATCCTTTGGATAAAATTCCCACCTATTTTAATTCTTTGTTCAGTAATCACTATTGTTTTTCAATTTCTTCGTCTCTTAGTCTAATCAGAAACACTAATAAACTCTGCAAGATTAAGTCATGTGTTCATAGGTAAATTTTTAGAGATAGAAAATTATTCTAAAAACAAATCTAGAAGAAATCGTTTGGAAAGGAAAAATGTATTCTAAATCTCCTTGATTGTTAAGTTCTTCTGTCTTTCAGGGGAGCCATCTCTTTTCTGGAGATCTAGAAAAAATTACCAGACACCAGCCAACAAAAGGTCAGTAACAAAGGCTGCAGTGGAGCACAAACTGATCTGGTCTTCCATTTTTTTCTTGACTAGTGCCTGCCAAGAGTAGCCTGTCATCCCTCCCTATGCCTGGAAATTTATACCTCCTCTTGTTTCCATTTCTTCTCTCAGAAAGGGGGAAGGGAAACACGATTTTTCCTCCCACCTCCTCCAGAAAGAGGAGGTGGTGGTTTCCCCTCTAAACATGTCATTGCCTCTGCTACTGCCCCTTTCCCAGTAGGGGTGCAAACCTGAAAAGATTCTTGCATTTTTCACTCTGCAGGGAAATATAAGCACCACACTCCTCCCACCACTTGCTAATGAGAAGAGGAGGTTCCCTTATATGTGTCTGTCTTGGTGTTTAATTACCACTTGGGGTCCTGGATGCAAATATATCCTGCCTTCAAAGCAATTTATCTATTTTTATTTCACCACTAGACTTCCCCCTCCAGCTATGAGGGCTGGTAAGTGGTTCTGCCTAGAGACACAAGTCCAGATTTAGTCCTGGTGCAAGCAAATGAAATGACTGACTTCAATGGAGTTACACCTGTCTACACTAGCGCTAAATTTGGCCCATAACTAGCCAGCAAAAAGTAATGAAGCAACAAGACCACCAGCAGCCTGTCCTTAGAGATTAAATATGACTACTTCAATCATCTTACATCTGTCCAGAGTTCATGGCTTTAAAACCGAGTCTCACTGACAGACTAAAATGTAAACTGCATAGAACCTCACACAAAGTAACATGCAACTTCATGCATCTATAGCTCACCTAAGTACTTTGAAAGTAATATTTCATTGACAGTTTGGTTTTTCAACATGAATGTTCCATTATTTTAAGAGCTAATATTTCAATTAATGTTTAAATTAGCCAAATACTTTATATAAGCACCTGATTAATTGAAATAGGTTACATTTTTCCCATTATATGACTCATTAAATAGTATTCAAATTTTGCTTACTTGTACATAAGAGAAAGGGCACTTATTTCCACTTGTCCAACCCACTCCTGTATTGAAAAAGTAAAACAAAGAAATTCTTTCAAATAAACTAAAGTTTTATTGCACATTTGGATAAACAAAAACAAAAAAAAATCATTACCATGAGATAATACGTAACATTCTAAGCCTGGATTTCAGCCAAAGGTTTTACTTTGTGTAGTCACACTCATTTTGTAATATGGAACAGCAAAACCATAGATTTTGTAACTTGGAATAGTGTATAGAAACGGTCTTTCATAGTTGTTCTCTACTCAAATTTAGAGAATGAAAGTTTATCATGCATAAGAGAATGTAATCTGGCATCAAAATGTAATAAAAATAAAGTTGTAAAGGTACGTCAACCTAGGCAAGCAGTGGGTAAAATTTTGAAAACTGACTTTGAAGCCTATTAGGTGCTTTTGAAAATTTTACCCAATACCTTTAAACTATCCTTGCAGGTCTTAAATTAAAAGCACCTATTCTGAGAGGTGTTGTACTGTTATTTTTAAATACAATGGGGCACGAAGATATTATGGCCTAGACAGTGTGAAAATCTTTGCCTTTTACCCTGAAAGATCTTTTGTTTCCTAACCAATTATTACTGCCACTGAGAGGTGGGAAAGAGGACAGACAACTTATTGTATGTATCATAGCCAATTATTGCCCATTTGCTATTGCTGCATACATTCACCTATAAGTATCACAATGAGAAAAGAATCTGCTGTCTTCCATCCCTGCCCCTTAAGCTAATCAGCAAGAAGAAAGAGTACATGACTTAACAGGACTTTGGAGTGGAGCCCGGAGCTGGAGCAGCTCCGGAGCAGTGGAGCTGCAGGTTTTTGCCTGGAGCTGGAGCGGAGCCAGAGCACCGCTCCAAAGCCCTGCATGATTATTACCCTAAAGATAAGAAAATCGTGTCCATCAGTGTTTAACTAGTAGTTTCATTTCATTTTTCCCTGCTATGCCTTTCTTTTTTTAATAGATGTTCTAAATTCAGTATCATATGAATATGCTTTAAAAAGCGTAACATAATAGGAATTCACATAACGTCCATTTGTAAAATTTGTTCCCATCTAGTGTAACTGCAGATGTGGGCGATCTTACCACCGCCACACGGGATGTAAAGAGGATTAAATCGTACTCTCCACCTACAAACCATTTCTCCATCCAGTCTGGTATCTTGTTTGCAAGCATCAAGATGCTTTACAAGAAAGTATAAATCACCCATACTGGACAATTAGGCTACGTCTTCACTACCCGCCTGAATCGGCGGGTAGAAATCGATCTCTCGGGGATCGAATTATCACGTCTCGTCGGGACACGACAATCGATCCCCGAATCGACGCTTGTACTCCACCAGCGCAGGTGGGAGTAAGCGCCGTCGAGGGGGGAGTCGCGGAGGTCGATTTGCCGCCGTCCTCACAGCGGGGTAAGTCAACTCAGATACGTCAAATGCAGCTATGATATTCGCGTAGCTGAATTTACGTATCTTAAATCGACACCTCCCCCCCCCCATAGTGAGGACATAGCCTTACACAATACTGCTGCCTATGTAGGCAGGGAAGAGTCTTCCTAACTCCAGGCAGTTAGGACATGAGCCACATCCATTAAAATCAATGAAAAGACTAACATGGACTTCAGTGAGTGTTGGATCAGGCATTTAGGGGCCTGCTCTCCTGCAGTGCAATAGTTGACATCCCTAGTAAAATGTGTTCCTATCTAGTGTAACTGCAGCTTGAGGGTGATCTTACCAGAGCCAGACAGGATGTAAAGAAGATTAAATCATACTCTCCACCTTCAATCCCCTGTACAGCATCCCTGGACCTTGGGTCCATGTGAAAGAGGGACAGTAGATTCTGTGCAGCCATTACTTCCCTGCCACAAATAACTGGAGAGGGGGCACATTTGGATTTCAGTAAGTTACCAACTTCCACAATTCCCTACCCAATGCAAGAGGAAAGCAGAGAAGCAATTCTGACTGTGGCGACGACACAGTTTCCAGTGAGAAACTTTACAAAGACTTTTTGAAAGTCCAAATTAATTCTAATGGCTCTCTTTAATCCACCCTTGATTATTCCTTCAACAAATCTGAACAGGTTACCAAGATTCTCCTTTAGAGAAGTAGTATCAGAGCAACCTGGCACTCAAAACCCGCATTTTAAATTCTGTTCTTTAATGTAGTTATTAGGAAAGGTAGTGGAATGAGTGTCCTGGAATTCAAGTCTTCTGTTTAATCAAATTCCAAGTAAGACACAGAAAACAAACACAAGCTTCTTCACTATGACTGGTGGAGTGCCTTAATTCTTAACTGGAGGGACCATTTCAGAGATAACCATGTAGTTCAGGTTTCCCTGCTGAGTCACTCCCTTGGCTTATCTGCAGAGATTGCCAACAAAAACAACAATCATTGTTCCGTGGTGTTATTTTTATGTGTATATCTATCCAAGCCCTAAGAAGTGAAAGTTGCTGTATTCATTACCACTCTAATGCATTGTCCAATAACTCTCTCACATGACATGTGACTGGACCTTTAGTTTTTCTTCTTCATTTTTTTTTTTTTAAAGTTTAATTTCATACTAAACCAAATCAACTGAAATTCATTTAGGATTGAGAGCTGAAAAGGTATGCAGACAGAGTTGGCACCAGGGTTTGTTCCAGGACAACAGAATGCCACTAGCCGTCACCTACAGCCCCCAACTAAAACCTCTCCAGCGCATCATCAAGGATCTACAACCTATCCTGAAGAACGATGCCTAAGGGTACGTCTTCACTACCCGCCGGATAGTAATCCATCTATTGGGGATTGATTTATCGCGTCTCATTTAGACACGATAAATCAATCCCCGAACGCGCTCCCCGTCGACTCTGGAACTCCACCAAGGCAAGAGGCAGAAGCGGAATCGACGGGGGAGCCGCGGCCGTCGATCCCGCGCCGTGAGGACACGAAGTAAATCGATCTAAGATACGTCGACTTCAGCTACGCTATTCTCATAGCTGAAGCTGCATATCTTAGATCGATCCCCCCGGGTAGTGTAGACCAGCCCTTACTCTCACAGACCTTGGGAGACAGGCCAGTCCTCGCTTACAGACAGTCCCTCAACCTGAAGCAAATACTCACCAGCAACCACACACCACACAACAAAAACACTAACCTGGGAACCAAACGCTGTAACAAACCCCGGTGCCAACTCTGTCCGCATATCTATTCAAGGGACACCCTCATAAGACCTAACCACATCAGCCACACCATCAAGGGCTTGTTCACCTGCACATCTACCAATGTGATATAAGCCATCAAGTGCCAGCAATGTCCCTCTGCCATGTACACTGGCCAAACTGGACAGTCTCTATGCAAAAGAATAAATGGACACAAATCTGACATCAGGAATTATAACATTCAAAAACCAGTAGGAGAACACCTCCCTGGTCACTCAATAACAGACTTAAAAGTGGCAATTTTTCAACAACAAAAACCTTCAAAAACAGACTCCAACATGAAACTGCAGAACAGGAATTAATTTGCAAACTGGACACCATCAAATTAGGCCTGAAAAAAGACTGGGAGTGGATGGGTCATTACAAAAACTAATTTCCCCCATACTAATTTCTCCCTACTGTTACTCACATCTTCTTGTCAACTGTTTGAAATGGGCCACCCTCATTACCACTATAAAAGTGATTTTTCCTCCCTTGGTATTCTACTGTTAATCGTTAGACTGACACCCCCCCACACACTTGATAAGGCAATTCCCATCTTTTCATGTACTATGTATATGTACACCTGCTACTGTATTTTCCACTTCATGCATCTGATGAAGTGGGTTCTAGCCCATGAAAGCTTATGGCCAAATAAATGTGTTTGTCTCTCAAGTGCCACAAGGACTCCTCGTTGTTTTTGTTGATACAGATTAACAGCTACCACTCTAATCTAGTAATGTAGTTACTGCACACTTTCTTTTTATTTTGTTTTCCTATACTCTGGAGAGTTCAACATCAGATTTTCAAAAAACAAATCTCCTCACCTCTTAGATAACAAACAGAGAATTTCCATTTAGGTTTTTAATTTACCACTTGTACTTCCTTAAGCTTGTATAAAGAAAAACTGGTCAGTTTCATTTTCTGATGCTTGTCCACTAGCACAAGGCAGCAAGGTTTGGGTTTTAAAAGAATATTTAAAATCAAAACAAAAAACAACACAACTGTTTTGGTTCATTTTTAAAATATAGGTTTCCCTTTCAGGGTTACATAACAATTGTACTATAGGTAAGTTAATACTCCCTTGAACAGGAGTCTCTCTCACTCCATAGGTATCACACACCATCAAGAGAGATACATCATGTGGGAAGCAGAGGCCTAGCACATGTGCCAACAGTGGTACCACTGCTGGTGGTGGTGACAGAGACTATGACAGAAGAAAAAAGGAAATGCAGCCAGAGACTGAAACAAAAACTGCTTCAGAAACCATGGTCCTCTTCTTCCATACACTGTTGTCACACAAAAAGAAAACAAATACAGAAGTGAGCATCTAGCCCAGGGGTCGGCAACGTTTGGCATGCGGCTCGCCAGGGTAAGCACCCTGGCGGGCCGGACCAGTTTATTTACCTGCTGACGCAGCAGGTTCGGCCGATCGCAGCCCCCACTGGCCACGGTTCGCCGTCCCGGGCCAATGGAGGTGGCGGGAAGTGGCGCGGGCGAGAGATGTGCTGGCCATGGCTTCCCGCTGCCCCCATTGGCCCGGGACGGCGAACCGCGGCCAGTGGGGGCTGCGATCGGCCGAACCTGCCGCGTCAGCAGGTAAATCAACTGGCCCGGCCCGCCAGGGTGCTTACCCTGGCGAGCCCGTGTGCCAAACGTTGCCAACCCCTGATCTAGCCACATGTAATTTTATGATCTTTCAAACTGTCATTTCTGAAAGAGAATTTTTTTCAAATAAATTCAAACTCCAAAACAGTGTATGTATATATCAAATGTGTCTGTACACACATTCTATATAGCCGCGTATAATGCACTGAGATATTTAAACTAATTTCAATCAACCAAAATAAATAGATATTATATTCTATAATGCAAGTTTAATTAAAGTAATACATACCTGTGGGTTTTCCAAACATTTTAAATACTCTTCAAATGGCCCCTCTATAAACTGTAAAAATATGACAGCAAGTGGTTTATTAGATTATTAATTACCATAATACCTAGGAGCCCTAGTCATGGACCAGGACCCCACAATCCTAGAACAAAAAGATGGTCTCTACCCCAGAGACCTTACAGACTAAGCACAAGACAAGAAGCAACAGATGGATACTGAGAGACAGATGTAGGAGTACAAAGAAACAGTGAGACAATATTGGTCAGCAGGATAGGTAGAGGTCTCAGCATATCAAAGTCTAACTGTTGTCAAGTTTTTTGTAAGCATCTTGGCAAAGGAGAGTTTAAGAAGAACAATGAGGAAGATCTGTGAATGTCTGCAAGGAGCAACTCCCAAGCACATGGGGCAGGATGGAAGAAAGCATAAAGGTATTTGTTTGAAAATTGAACAAATGGGCAATGGAACCTTTGTTTTTAAGTGTTACCACTGGGGACCTTTACACATCAATAACAGCATGAACAGAGTGTACTCTTTCCTGCACTGACCTATCATAATAAGTTGTCAAATATTTCTCAAATGTAAATGAACTCTAAATGCCACTGACACCACCTTTAATTACAATAATCAAATGCTACTATGCTCCATGATTTTTTTCATGCTCCATGATTTTTTTCAGGGATTTGCAATTACAGAATTTACATCCACAGACATGTCATTCCTTATAAAACGATAAGCTGCTTGTAAGAATTAGACTGTAGGCTCCTTACTGGGGATCTTTGTTTCTTACATCTTTGAAAAACTCCATGTAACATGATCATACCACATAATAAAATTAAAAAGTCACTTAAAAATCCATTAATATCAATGACATCTTATTAATCAAATCTCAGTCATAGTCATGGTAAAAATCTAATTTTCATCAAAATGTGAGAATTTACTTACATAATTATATTATGACTGCTATAAAGTAAGTGGTAATACTCTTCAGCAATCTATTAATAGTCTGGAGCAATACCACAGAAAACCTACAGCTCAATAGCCTTTTATTTTAGTATGGTAAATACACATTTTTTAAAAGGGGGGGGGGCACTTCCAAGAAATGTAGATCTTCCAATAAGCTCATGGAGTCTAGTTATTAGTTGTAAAGAAATGTATAATGAACGGTGTTAGAAAAGTAGATATTATATATTTAACAATGTTACAAGAAAACATAAAGCAAATTTTTCTGCTTTCTGTATATGTTTTGTTGGCACAGCTCTCAAATCTGCTAAAAAAAAAAAAACACACACACTTCAAATCATAAAGATGGTTTGTGCCTTATCTTCCACAGATTCTTGGTCTGTGTAGATAATGAGGCAAAGCGTGATTGTGATTTACTAGCCGGGTGTGGAACTCCCTAGTAAGACAGACTAGGGAGGATGGATACTGACTGGAGAAAAATAGCCAAATAGCAACTCCAAGGCCACAAGAAACAGATACGTAAGAATAAGACAACTGTTTTAAGAAATAACGGAACACATTAAAGCATGGAAAAGATGGTTGGATTGAGTAAGGAGGAGGGTAGCACAGGTTAAAAAAAAAATGGCATCTTCTTATCTATTAGAGTTCTAGCAGAATAAGTAATAATGTATTAGAAGGATTTGGGGTGAGTTATGATACATGTATGACAATATACTTAGAACAGAATATTCAAAGATACGGAAGATTTAATAACTTGTGCCTGAATGATGTTACAAGATATAAAGAATGTATATATAACAAAGGGGATGGGGGGAGGGTAAATGCAGAACATTCCCCAGATCCAACCTGATGACAGAAAGCCTGCTGGCACCCCAAGACTGGATAACTGACCATTACTCTATCCTGCTCTGTTTTATTTATGCTTCATTAAGGTGGTGGTATACTGCCCTAAAATTTTCTTACTAGTTAAGCTTAGTAATTGGTGGGTGGAAAGCACAGTCCACCCAACATAGTTAACAAGCAGCAATTCTTTTTTAGGGTCACTTGCTTTATACACCTACCTAGGTAGAATCTAAGTTATTAGAAGCCCTGCTACAAAACAGCAGTGCAGAGCTAGGAAAATAAAGAGAAAGAATATAATAATTAATGGAGATATCCCATCTCCTAGAACTGGAAGGGACCTTGAAAGGTCATTGAGTCCAGCCCCCTGCCTTCACTAGCAGGACCAAGTACTGATTTTGCCCCAGATCCCCAAGTGGCCCCCTCAAGGATTGAACTCATAACCCTGGGTTTAGCAGGCCAATGCTCAAACCAGTGAGCTATCCCTCCCCTTTCTACTTAGGAAGAAAAACAGCATTTACTCACCGCTTCAAATTTTTCTCTGTTTTTGCGAATGTAACTTATACAGGCGTTCCTAACATCAATATGCCGAGATTGTGAGTGTAACACCTACAGGAGGGGAAGGAAGAGAGAAGCTGCAGTTTCTTAAGACTCTTGATGGAAGTTAATGATTGGATGATGTAATGAATATAGGTTAAATGTGAGCTTGGAAAGAATCAATTTGGATGAATATTTATTTCAGAACTGACAACTGTACAAAATTAAATTGGCTACTTATTGAAAATTAAATGACAAGTAAAAATTTACAGTAAATTTAGAAAATATTTAATGTGAAATGAATATTTATTGACAGAATGACAGCATAGTAGCTGTCCATCAGACTTTGTTTCCCCCTTTTCCTGTATCATCACCTTAAAAGAAAACTCCCACTATCAGAATAACTTTAAACAAAGAATTAGAGTCCAAATTTTAGTTTAGTGGAAGAAAAATTATGTGAGTCAATGTACCAACACTCAAAATGAGCAGGAAACCTGGGTCAGAATCTGCAGCACTAGTCCTTCCACTGCTATTTGTATGTAAGACACTTTTTTCAAAATGCTGTTTCACTGAAGTGAGGGGGGGAAGTGTGACATGAAGATATGATCATCTTACTCCAAAACTTCAGCAAACTCATTCACACAATCTAAAGCAGGGAAGAGCTTTAAAGGACTTTCCTGGATGGTTTTCATACCAGATGGCTAATCCCAGTTTTCACTAATTTTACACTAAAAATGTACTGCGGGGGGGGGGGGGTTCAAAACTTCAACCTAAATTTTCTATTTGGAACAGGAAGATTGTGCACACATACCAATATGTCGAATTCCTCCCTCTCTAAGATGTGGTGCTTTCCCATGGCAAAACTAGTGTTCCTTTAATCCCCACTCGCCCGTTTTTCACACTCATCATTAACACCCACTAATGGGATTCATTTCCTCCAGATATCGCCATCGTTAAAGTGCTTCTGGTTACTTAAATTAAATAACTACTTACCTGCTCGGCCACAGCCCTGAAAAGACAGGATCCATCCTTGGCAACCCGCTTTCTATATAAACCCTGAGATCGCAAGTAACTGTCCATAGAAGCGTCCCCAGGAGCCTCCACGCCGCTGCTGGGATGACTCTGCTCCCCGCCATCTGGCTTGCAAGCAGCCTCCATATTTACTGCTTAATACTGCAGCGAATCCTAGCCCCACATGGCAAGACTGCCCCACGGGTAGGTAAAGGAAACCGCCGCAGCCGATAGGGTTGAAGAGCGCTTCCCTCCGCAGCAATCGGGGCAGCAGCAGCAGGAACAGCAGCTGGCCTTACGTTGTCAAATTGCATGTGGGACTCATGGGCGGATTTTTACTGCATAACCTGGATTGTTAGCTGCTTAAAAAGAGTCGCTTTCTGGCCTCCCCAGAGGGCCCGACAACTGCTCCTGGAAAGTAACTCGAGGGGTCCGGATCCGACCCCTTCTTCAGGGCGATGATTACTGCTGGCTCCTCTTGTACACACCCAAGCTGCAAGGCGGAAAACAAAAGAGAAAGGACATGTACTACTGCTACTACTACTGCCAAGAAATAGTAACCTACAGTTTGTTTTCACTTTCAAACCGCTGCCACAGATGTTACTGGGAGTTGTAGTTCTACAGAAGCAGGAAGTAGAAGCACAGTGGTTGAGGAGGGGAATCCCTCCGAGCCACAGAGGCTCCTGTAGGAAGGGGGAGAGAAGGGACGTACTTGGTATGAGCAGGTCAGCAAGCAGCCCTGGCATGACGTGCGGAGATAGCATACAATCCCCCTTTCCGCTGCAAAACGCATACACCAGTAAGCGAACTAGACTTTCGTATCAAACTCCTACCGCCCTCTTTCTAAATAGGGCTCTAGTTTCAGTATCAGGTCTAGCAATCTGCCTAGTGCACTTGAGGTTTCGATTCTTTTTGTTACTCCTCCCACATTAGTGCTGGGAGCTATTTGTGTCGTTTCACAGGCATGTATCTTGTAGCAGAGAGACTTTTTTCCTTGCCTAGTTTCTGCCTTGCTTTTTACAGCAAAACGCTGCTGGGACTTCCATGCACATGATTATCAGATCAATCAGAAATGCAATATGCGTCTCGGGCGTTGTCATACAAGCTGGGTATAGTTCCTCAGCTAAACTCCATTACAATTAAATGGCTTAAATTTCATCGGGCATTTCACGAGTCTTTTATTTAAAAAAAAATAGAGCAGAAGCAAGACAATTGGAAAGGTCAATTTTCTTTTCAGTTCTATAACTAGTATACGGTAGCCTAGTTGGAGAGTAAGTATTGTATCAATTAACCTGCAATGTCAACAATTAATGATATTCCAAGTAGGGTGCTCTCAAAAAGCTGTGCAAATCAATCAATCAGTCCTCTACCAAAAGGGTCCGTTGCATTTTTGCTATATTGTACTCTACTCTGACATTTCAACTGGCTTGAGGCCTAGCAAATTACAATAACAACCCATAAAGTTCCTTGGGAGTTCCTTCCATTTTATTTGGCATTCTTCAGGACCAGTATCCTACCTTTTTTCATTCCCCTGAAGTGTTTTCACTCACATTCGAGCTTTGCCTTAAGGAAAGGCATATCCTAGCCAGCACATCATCATCTTAGTGGTATAGAGACCAATAAAAATATTTGAGAACACTCGGGGGGCGGGGGTCACAAGAAACAGAAGCAGCTCTGGAGTCACAAAGGTGGCAAGGTATCCTACATTCAATAGGAATAAGTAGATGCACTGACCCAGAACAGCCAGACCATCCAAGTTTCAGTTTCACTAAGGCTTGCAATCCATCGAACTAGGCACCAAGGCCAATAAACCCTGTCTGCTGCGGGACCGTGCAAGCAGCAGCCCGCTCTCCCTACAACGGGAGGCCTCTGAACTGAATTAACTTAACGCGGGAGTACCCAGCAGACACAGCGGTGCGAGGGACACAACACCGGCTGAAACACTGTGACACCCCCAAAAAGACACACGACTACACTCTGCTTTATTGGTCAGAGAGGCCACCCGCTCCGCGACGGGCCTGGGCCGCCCTGGAGCAGCGCCCGGCTCTGCCTGCAGCGATCGCTGAGGCTGAAGGCGCGGCTGCACGCTATGGCGAGGGGCAGGGGTGTTAGGCCTGGGACACAGACGGAGCGCAGGAGACGCGGCGGCCGGGCTAGCGGGGGTGTCCCCGCAGCGGGCCGGGCGGCTGGTGCCGTGTGTGTCACTGCGGGGCCCTGGCCGCACTCAGCAGCAGCAGGACCCGCATGCGGGGGGGGGGGGGCGGCCCCAGTTGCGGGGAGCCGCCGGGAGCCGCCGGGCGAGGCGCTGGCTCCAGCCCCCTGAATTGCCCCTGCGCAGTGACTGGCACTTACCGAGGGAGAGGCGGGCGCAGCAGGCTCGGACTCTCCTTCCTCCTCCCCTCGCGAGGGCCCCTGGCTAGCGGCGGCGCAACCACTTCAATCTCCCGCGTCGCCTTCCTATGATGCTGCCGGCACCCCTGTCGCCTGCTGTTGGTTTGTTCCACCGGTCACACCTGTGCTGGTGGCTATAGCTTGCACCATGGGTCTGCGGGGCGCGGTGGCAAGTCGAGTCGTTCCCCTGTAAGCGTGGGGAAGCGGGTGTTTCACACGCACCCCCACGGAAGCAGCTAATGGTACAATCCGCAGACTGCTTCGCTCCCTCTGGGTATCGCTGAGCGCTCCAGTTAATGCGGAGTGCCGGGTGAGGGGCGTTAGATGGAGCGGGGAGTAGCCGGAGCTGTCCCTGGAGGATTAGCCTGGCCTGGGATATTACTGGGGGGGGGGGGGGCTCTTTACACGGCACATGTTACAAGTTAAACTGGTATAGTTGGACCAGTATAATCCCCTGGGTGCGCGCTCTTTTTCTGCACTTAAAGTACCTTTTGTTGTTTTGTTTTGTTTAAATCCCTTCCGAAACAACATAAACTGAATGGGAAAAAGTGTCTTCCACCAGAGACTGGGTGTCCGCCTGGGGCTTTATTCGTTGTTGCTGTATTTAAGCTTGGCAGAATTTGATTTTTATTTTTTATAACTTTAACGGCTAATAATGATGTTTATTTTAAGCATTTTTTAAAACAATATTTATTTAAATTGTCTGACTTCCCTTCCCTGGGACATTATGTGTAGTCAAACAATAATTACTTAATGACAGTAGATGTTGAGATTCAAGAAGTAAAAGCTTGGTAACTATTAAAACACAAATTGTCAACATCACATGTCAAAACATACTAAGTAAATAGCCTTAAATCAAACTAATAAGTTCTCAAGCAGCAGTTCTCTTACTTTGCCTATTTGTACATTTAAATGATTATTATAGAAATATATTTTTTGTTTATATGGATACAGTGGAATTCATGTTTACCAACAAAAATCTAATCCTTCCGAGCCTAACTCTATTGATTTCAATTCACACCTTAGCTTACATGGTATGACTTTCCTATGTAGACAAGCCATTAGTGAAAAACAGTAAGAAAACCTTTAGGTTAATCAAGGCTAGAGAAGAGTATGAATCTTTCCAGAGGGATGGAACAAAGCTATTTATTATTACTTATTTGTGTTACAGCAGTACCTAAGGACTCCAGCTGAAATCAAGGCCCCTTTGTTTAGGCTTGGTACAAACATACAGAGAGAGAGAGAGAGTCCCTGCTGAAGGCAAAGAGTTGTGGGGAAGGGATATGACCTACAAGCAGAGTGAACAATTTGATGATCTACAAATGTCATTAGGTACCAAATTTTTGTTTTTGTTTCTTTTGGGGACAAGGCAACTGCAGATGAAATTCAATGTAGATGTGCAAGTAACGTGTATTGGAAAGAACAATTTGAACCATTTATACATATTGAGATATGCTAAAAAAATATTCACACAGGAAAAAGACCTGGGTATCACTATGGACATCACAGTGAAGTGAGGAAGACTGTGACTGGCTGGGCAAGGAGCCTAGGACTGAGATTGTAGGAGGAGTGGGAGATATGGGAAAATTGAGACAGACTGGGGCAAGGATGCTTGTGGGAGACTGAGATTGTATAAGGAGGTAGGGGATAGTATGCAATTATGTAATTAATGTAACAATGAGGGAGCAAATTAAGGTTGCAAGGATAGCCTTAAATCTGGCATTTCTTACTTTTGAGAACCTGACTTTGCAACCTTAACTTTCTTTTCTCATTTTAAGTGTAATTACACAAATAGACAGTACCTTCTTATCCTGAGCACTCTGTCTAATTTTGGTTGCCCTTTCTCAGTAAGAATGTGAGAATATAGGTACAGTTCCTTTAAATCTGTAGTAGGAGGTCAGGAAGAAATGGAACTAGGGGAAGTTCTAGACATGAGATCAAGAGACTATCTTTAGTGTGATAATAGTTTTTTTTTTTTTTCTTGAAGTGATTCTTTGTGAATCTTTATCTTTGTATGACAAAAAATAATAGGAAAGATCCAGAGAAAGGCAATGAATATGATTAGAGATTTGAAAAGGCTTCCTTTATAAAGAGAATCTAAAAGACCCAGTCTGTTTAGCTGAGAGGAGACAAATAAGTAGTAGAATATATAAAATAATGAATGGTGTTGAGAAGGTCAATTGGACACACTTATTGTCTCGTAGCACAAGAACAAAGGGCCATTTGATTAATTTAAAACAAACAAATTTAAAACCAGTAAAAGGTTGGTTGTTTTTTTTAAAGTGTCTTTAACCTGTGAATTCACTACAAAATATTAATGAGCCAAAGAGTTCAGTAGGAATCAAGAAAGTAGTGGAAACCAATATAATCATTTAAACTACCTAGGAAAATGTTAATAGGGTTATCAACCCTCATGCTTTAGAATAAGGGATTTCTCAATGTGAGTAAGGGTATCACTATCTAGTCATATGTTTCTAGCAGGTTGAGAATGCAACAAATAGCAAGCAAGGGTTTTCCTAGAAACTTTCTCCCAAATCTGAAGAGTTCGTTTTAAATTTTGAGTGTAATTCTTCCTTTTGAATACTGACCCTCAACAGAAGACTACATGCTGATGAATCAGGGATCTATCTGTTCATTGGTTTTAATGTCTAGAACAGATTCCAAAAATTTGTTGCTCTGGGTGAACTCAGGATGGCATAGAGATCCTCTACTGAAAAAAAGCAGTATTTTTCTCCCCATACAATACTTTGAACTGGTGTACACACACGCTGTGATAAATGAAGGGGAAGTGGGGTAACTCCCTTTAATGGACACCCAGCCAGCTAGCTATAAAGTCCCTCTTGGTGGCTGTTCTCTGCTTGCTTTACCTGTAAAGGGTTAACAGAGTCCCCCAGGTAAAGGAAAGGGAGTGGGCACCTGACCAAAAGAGCCAATGGGAAGGCTAGAACTTTTTAAAATGGGGGGAAAAAACTTCCCCTTTCTGTCTGTTTTTTCTCTAAGAAAGAGGGGAACAGGGAGCAGTTATGCTATAAGAAGCTTTAAGCCAGGTATGATCATAAATCATTACAGCATACCTAGAACTACTTATTTGGAACGCCCAAATGTGTAAGTAGATCAGAAATGGTTAGACTCAATTAGGGTTATTTCTGTTTATTTGTTATGGCTAATGGACTCCTCTGTGCTAACTCCAGATGCTTTTGTTTGCTTGTAATCTTTAAGCTGAACTCCCAAGAAAACTATTTTGGGTGCTTAATTTTTGGAATTGCTCTTTTAAAATCTAGTAAAAGCCTAAGTTCCAAATGTATTTTCTTTCCTTTTTGGTTTTAATAAAAAATACCTTTTTTTTTTTTTTTTAAGAACAGGATTGGATTTTTGGTGTCCTAAAAGGTTTGTGCATAGGTTGTTTAATTAGCTGGTGACAACAGCTAATTTCCTTTGTTTTCTTTCTCAGCTTTTCCCGGGGTGGGGGGGGATGGGCTTGAGGGTACCCCATAAGAAGGAATTCCCAAGCGTGTCTTCCTGGGTGGTGGCAACGTTTACCAAGCCAAAGTCAGAGAAAAGCTGTAACCTTGGGAGTTTAATACAAACCTGGAGTGGCAAGTATTTTTAAAATCCTTGCGGGCCCCCACCTTCTGCACTCAAAGTGCCAGAATGGGGAATCAGCTTTGACACACACTCAAACCTTTCTGAATTGACTATTAACTCTAAACAAAATGGATGGAAAAGATTAAATCCTTTCCATAACTCTCTAAAGTAGAACAAATGGTTCACTGTGACACCCATTGAATGCAATGGGAAGATTCCCATTGCCTTCAGAGGGTGTTGGATCAGGCTTAAAACATGAAAGATGAGCAAAGCAATCAGTGTAGAGAATTTATTCTATTATTATTTATTCTTTGTGTTCACTGACATCTTCTGTAATTCTGTCAGAGAGGAAGGCAGGCCCTTGATAAAGGGCCTGGATTTCTTGCTTACATTGATGAAAACTGCATATTACTGGATAATAATAATACGGAGGATCTAAGAATAATTCTACCGTCTGCGGAGTCAGTATCCCATCCAGGTTAAAAATACTCTCAGTTTTGCATACCTTAGTTACTTCCAGATGGACAACAGCAGTGCTTTCTACCTGGATATGAAACCATCAGCCTTCAGAAAACTACTAATTGTATAACCTGCAGAAGTTTACCTCCTCAACATGGGCTACTGCAGGCACTGCTGACCTATTCTCATCTCACTACATTGGCTCCCTATAGAATATCAAAATCAAATTCAGGTCTCAGTTTTTATTTTTAAGGAGCTTCATGATCTGGGCAATATTTAAAGGATTACTTAAAGCTCTGAGACAAACACTGCAGTCAACAACTCTATTCCTCGGGCACAATGAAACTGTACTACAAGGGCCAAGACGTACAATGAACTCCTGTTAGAGCTAAGAACCACGACAAACATCATCACCTTCTGTTCCAAGTAGACAGGAAAAGAGAGAAGAAAAGAACTACATGAGACATGCTAGACACAGCATTTCATTCGCTTTGATACCACAGTGAGGGTGTAGTGTAAGAATCTGAATAGAATAGCAAGGTCTGATCCCATTTCATGATCAGTCCCTAATTTGGGGAAAGTAATTTTCTTGTATTTGAATTGTCAAAGGCACACTTACTTTTCTCATCTTATCAAAATCAGAAGCATCTGGTAATCAATAATGTGTCCATGTTCAGAATATTAATAAAGGGACGGCTCAAAAACTATGTCTTGAGTTTTAGTATTTGAAGTTTAGAAAAGTGATATATTCAGCTCCCTGAAAACTAAAAAGAAAACAGATAATTCCTTAAATATACTCTAACTTCATTTTTTCTCATGGAAAATTTTTTACTTTAGAGTTTAGGTATACATGTACACCATTGGCCAGGAAAAACACTGCCTTTTACTTTAGAGCATCAGAGGAGTCCAAACTTAGCATAGATCCGAACTTTTGTGCATGTCCTAAATCTAAAGTGACAAAGGTTTTGTTTGGCAGTTCTGCTGTTTGTGGTTATCTCACTTCCTCTTTTTTTTTTTTTCTTTGCTGATGTTATATTGGCTAATAAAGAGGGAAAGAGCATGTAGTATAAGCCCGAAGTAAAATCAATAACTATTTACTACTAGTTTTAAGCCATTATTTCTCACAGAAGAATAGGAAATAATTTCAAAGATGCACATTTGTGGCTATTTAACTTTTCAAAATCCCCAATAAATTAAAACTCAGACAGCATTTGGTTAGACTTAACTATTTTGGTTTTGATTGGGGCATATAATGAGTGGTACTTTCTTGTAGGTGGAGTAAGTACTATTTATGTTTTAATATAAATTAATCATTACGAAACTACGCACCATGTATTTCTAAAAAAATTACAGATTAATTGTAATACACATGTCCAGAAGCTCAGTGACCTTTTTAATATAACTTTAAAATAGCAATAATCCTGTGTAAAGTTGTCCTACTGCCATTATGAAATGGAATGTATTAATTAAAAAAAAACCTAACTAGGTGTTTACTGGACATGACAACTTCATGCTCATTTCTGTAAACTTTATTTTATGACCAGATTCTAGAGCCATTTCAAGAGATAAATGTTTATATTTATATAGTGCTAGAGGTATTAATGACACTTTAAACATAAAAGAAGACAAGTTTTCTGCCAAGAGATGTTTATAATCTATACAAATACAATGAGTAAACATGTAGTGGGAGGAGGGATGTTTATAAAGGCAATGGTGAAAGCCCAAGAGTTTGGAATGCTCCACAGTGTGTAGGCTATATTGAGGCCAAGGAAAATGAGAGGAGAAAAGGGAGGTAATCTTCAGCAAAATATTTGATCTTAATTATGTGGATTAAAACCTATTTCTGTTCCTGTTCAGAAAAAAATCCAGCTTGAATCAGTCTAGGATATTATTATGTGTAAGATCATAAGATAGAAGAAGGTTAGTTTTTCAGGTACTGTGCTAAGAAACAGAAGGTGAGAAATCTGGTAGTAGTTAGTGTTGAGATCAAGGGGAGAGTGTTTCTTCCCCCACGTACCCAAAGTTTGTGGACAGGGACCTATTTTATAGAGCAGGAAAGTTACCCGAGAACCAGGGCCGGCTTTAGCAAGAGCGGGGCCCGATTCCTGGGGGCGGGGCTTGCTGCAAGCCCTGCCCCCAGGACCCAAGCTGTGCCGCGGGGGGGAATGGGGAGACCCGAGCCGCGCCGCGGAAGCCGTGCCGGGTGGGGGGGGGGACCCGAGCCGCGGGGACCGGGCCAGGCCGGAGCCGGGCCGCGGGGCCCGGGCTGGAGCCAAGCCGGGCCAGAGCCGCTGGGGCCTGCGGGAACAGGCCGCGCCTCCCCGGAGCCCTTCTCCCGCCCCCACCCCAACCCCCCCAGCTTACCTTGTGCTGCCAGCCCCCCCTGCTTCTTTTCAGACTTCCCGCGAATCAGAGATTCGCGGGAAGCAGGGGAGGGGGCGGGGCGTTCAGGGGAGGGGAGGAGGGGCCGGGGAAGTGAGCTGGGGGTGGGGTGGACAGCTGCAGCGCGGGGCCCTCTTGGCGCGGGGCCCAATTCAGCCGAATCGGCTGAATCGGCCTAAAGCCGGCCCTGCCGAGAACTAACACATTTTGACAATTGTGGTAGTGTATGTAGAGAGCTAAGAGGGAGAAGTTGCTTTTCTCCACAGACTGGATATGATCAGGAAGGCTATAGATGAGTAGAGGAGACTTTCTACTTGGAAAGGCACAAAAATGGATTCAAATATATCTAATCATATTTGTGTCTAATGCCACTGCAGAATATTTATTGTTTTCCTGGTAATGTAATTGAACAAGATTCAAAGAAAATTTAAAAAGCGTATACGCTTGTATCATATTAGTGAGACATACAGAAAATGATTTAGGCACTTCTTAAGAGCCTTTCTTCTGAGGATTTCAAAGCAGTCTGCAAACTATAATTAAGGATCACAGCACCTTTAAGAGGCAGCTAAGAATTGTTATCCTTATTTTACAGGTAGGGAAACTGAGGGAAAGATTTTCATCAATTTGCCAGTGCTCATGCAGGAAGGCTGTGACGGAACCACACATAGTACCAAGATCTTCTGATTCCCATGTCTGTGTTCTGACTACTGTCCCATATCTGTCCTCTCACATCTAGAGCATATACTCTTTTTTAAAATAATGTATATGGTCTGTGTAGATGTTATTTCCTTTTAGTATTTAAATGGGCAGCAGTTAGTGCTAACACAGACTTGGTTGAATTAAGTGGGAATGCAGTAAAATTCACTAATACCTTTAAAATGAGGGTGGAGAAATTTCAGGCTGCTGATAAAGCTCTAGGGTTGCCAGGTGTCCGAGTGAGATAACACTCCAGTGAGGCAATCTCATTAGCTAATAAGAACTGTACTTGTCATCCCGTTGACACCCAGAGTCAAGTCTTTTGGCACTCATCCTGTTCTCCGCCACAGTAACAATCTCTAGTTCCAGGTAGGCAGGTTGCAGATATATATTCTTCCTTAGGGTCATGTGTTTCTGACAGTCTTTAATAGCACTGTATTTTTGCAGTTCAATCCTTTATCCTTTAGATGGCATTAGATCCTTTAACATGTTAGAAAAATAACAACACTCACCATATTAAAGTGTGAGATGAGGGTAAATGAGCACAGCAGTAACTTTAGACACTTTGCTGGAAGGAATGCAGCCAATACTTGTTGACAGGAAACCATAAGTATTAAATAAAGGCCTAGATCCTTGGCTACGGGCAAGAAGGAGGCAGCATGATTCAGGAGTGTAGGGTTCAGAGGAGGCAATCCTGGACTAGGTCAGTCCTCAGGCATTGCACCAATTGTTAACTATCCCAAGGAGCAAATAGAGCAGCTGGGGATTGCCAGAGTACAGGGAGGATCCACCTATACCCTGTTTTCCCCCCCGCCATTCTCCCTGTGTCTGCTGCAGGGAGGCATAAGATTGAGCTGTTATGCTGGATCTATGCCATCAGAGTTTCCTTGTATGCTAGAGTGATGCTTCAATGGCTGGTTATGCCATAGTAGGTTCAGATCTTCTGTTGGTGTGTAAAGTGGGTGCACAAGGTAGGATCCAAGATTAAGATGGTAAAAAGAAGTGTAACACACAAGACACTTTTGTTGAAAATACAGTTGTGCATCTGCACATGATCTTGTACGAACCACTTCTAGAAAATGGAGTTTTAAACTATTTTCCCAGTATATGACCTTTCTATTTAATTTTGGACTCATGCATGTTTTCTAAGCATAGGGCTCAAGTGTTCATTTTATGTAAATTACATCATACATGCAGTTGATGGAGCACTTAAGGGATTGTAATGCTGTACACCTTTCTACTCCCTTGAACACAGAATCTGTTTTAACGCTATGCTATTGTACATGCCTTAAATGTTGGGGAATAGGACTCCGACTATGATAGTTGGGAATGTGCCCTTCTTATTCAAAGATCTTTAAAACTGAAGCACACTGTTGAAGTGTTATCCCCACTTCACAGATGTGGAAACTGAAGCACCAAGAGATGGAGTGGCAGGTCCAATGTCACACACACAGTCTGTGTCAGATTTGAATATAGAGCCCAGGTGGTTTCCCAATTCCTAGTCCTGTGCTTTAACTGCCAGGCTAATTCTCCATTTAACATGGGTCTTCACGTACTACTGTAGTTGTTCTGTTCAATGGAGGAGTCCTATGCAGTGTTAAGAAATTCTCTCTCCTATTTCTAGGTCCAGGTTTGGAAGAAAGACCTTAAAATATTTTAAAGGTCTGAAATGACCTAACAGTGTTGAAACACACACACACAAAGAATCTGTGCAACGTTGTCAACATTCATTTCTTCTTTTATCTTTGTGTCACTTTGGGAAAATTCAGACTCCATGTAATCAGATGCTACTCTATTGATTTCATTGGGATACATGAAGTCAGTGAGGTTGCATCTGCTTACACCAGTCTGAATTTGGCCCTTTATTTCTAAAATGAGTCTTTCATAATAAAGTACAAATGAGAAGTGTGTATCTCTGGCTGGCTTTTGGCTCTCTGATATAAAACACTGCAGTTGTGTTGGCTTTCTTTGCAATTACATCTGAGTTTGACTTAGTAAGGCTGTTAAAGGAATGTCTTGTTCTAATGCCATGTTTAACTCTTTTTTTTTTTTGGGGGGGGGGGGTAATTTATTTACTCTGGAAAATTGAACCAGACTTCAGCATCTGTTTCTCAATGACATTTTGTGTGAATGTATGTTTTGACCTAGTATTACATCTGGTTTCACTAAGGAACATAGCAGTTAAGTAATTAGCCCAAAGTCACTTAGTCAATGGCTCACCCTGCCTGAAAATTCTCTACTCTTCTGGCTCCTTGTCTTTTTGTCTAGATCACATTGGCTCCCAAATTTAACTAAACCTTTATTGAGACTTTGACAGAACCTTTCATTCTGTATAATAAATCACTTTTATTTGGGAAGATGTCTCTTCACAAGTCCTGCATGAAATTTCTACAAAAAATATTTCTATAGTGCTATACAAAATGATAAGAAAAGCCCCAGCATCAGTTTACAGTCTGTTGATTTGGAGCTGTCCGCCACGGGAACCAAGACAAGCGTTGCAGGAAGTGTGGCTACTCCAACGAGACTCTGTCCCACGTCCTGTGCAGCAGCAAGCCCCACTCCAGAGCCTGGCAACTGTGCCACAACGCCATCCAGAACCGCCTGGTGAAAGCCATCACACCGTGCCTGGGCAAAGTTGCCGTGAACTGCACCATTCCTGGTACTGACAGCCAGCTGCGACCTGACGTCGTCATCATCGACGAGGCCCAGAAAAAGATCATCCTCGTCGACGTCACGGTCTCCTTTGAGAACAGGACTCCGGCCTTTCTGAGCTCGTAAGCTGGAAAAGTACGCTCCCCTGGCTGACACCCTGAGAGCGAAGAGCTACGAGGTGCAGATGGACGCCCTGATCGTTGGAGTCCTGGGCACCTTGCATAACTTGCAATGAGCGTGTGTTACGGACCTGCTGGATCAGTCGACGCTACGCACGGCTGATGCAGCACCTCATGGTCTCAGACACCATCCGATGGTCCAGGGACATCTACACCTAACACATCACTGGCCACTGACAGTACCAGGAGGCGTGAGCCGGAGCGACATCGTGCATCGACTACGAGAAAGGGACCGAGAGACTTTGTCCATTGGACCATATGAACTAGAACCATAAACTCACTGAACGTTAAATCTCACCAAATGAGGGTCAATCCATCCTCATCATTGTATCCACTCATTATACTACACACCTGAACATAGCATTTATATGAACAACATACTCTCATATCTCAATGTCTGTACTTTGGCCCATTAACCCTTTACCCCCAATCAAGAATATTGCAGATTATGTATTCCTTATGCCATCTGATTTTAAACTGAACTTCGCACCCCTTGATAATCTGTACGTTATTCCCTGATAACCAGAAACTTCTACACTTAAACTCTTTATTGGATCAGGGCCAAAGTGCTCAGTACCTCACAGAATCGAATCCTTTGTAAGCCATAACAGCATGTCTGATAGAACAAATAACGGGAGGCTAGGTGTTACCGCTAAGAGCAGGTTACAACTACAGATGGTAGAGAAATTGAGGAAAAAATCCCCCCTCCCCTAAAAAAAATTCTTGACCTTTTTTTTTTTGTTCATAGATTTCAAAAGGGAATAACTTTCATTTTTGAAAATTTGGGGGTTTTCTTTTTTCCTCTTTTTTTCCCTCCTTATTTCCTTTTATACCATTTCCCTCTACTTCCTTTTTTGTCACTGAAAAAAAGCAGGGGGGCGGTGGAAAAATGGAGAAAGGAGGAAAGTAAAAAGACACAAATTTTTCTTTTCCAGTTGAGTAAAAAAAAAAAATTCACAAAAAATGCTGACTCTGAGAGAGGCCATTTTATGTCCAAAAAAGTCACTTAAAATATTTTTACCAGCTCTAGTTACAAAAAATAAAAATCCCAGACTAAATTCATCCTTGCTATAACTCCACTAAAATCAATCAGAAATAAATCAGTAAACTGAAGTTATGCAAGGCATAAATTTGGACCCATAGAATTATTTTGTAAAGTTCAATGTGCATCTTTCTGATTTTTAAAATATGATTCTTACTATTTGAAAATCTTTCCTGTGCTTATGAAAACAAAATATTGTCTTTTAGTTACATAGTATATGCTGTAATATTTCTCTCTGATATAATGCTACTTTATCTGCATTAAATTCCCATTCCATCCCTCCAGTTAACATTTTTTTAGTACTTATAAAATATCTTGTGTAAACATAAATACTAATATTTTGTTGGTTTGTGAATGTTGTAGACAGTTAACCAGCATATTTGAAATATACAGAAATATATGTATTGTAGAGAGCAGCTTGAATGAAATCAGTATCCTTTAACTATTCCGAAATAACTCTCCCTTGTGGACACTTGATTCAGGAATAAAAGTGATTTTATTCTGGAATAATTATTGTGCTCACAAAACAGGTAATTATTCCAGAATAAAATCTCTACTATTCTAGAATAAGTGTCCACATGAGGGAGTTATTTCAGAATAGCTAAATTATTCTGGAATAGCTATGCTGGTCAGTTTCCTCTGTGTA
Source organism: Trachemys scripta elegans (assembly GCF_013100865.1). NCBI lineage: Eukaryota > Metazoa > Chordata > Testudines > Emydidae > Trachemys > Trachemys scripta. The sequence goes on from NC_048302.1 coordinate 53,395,926, forward strand.
GACAAGGCTAAACTCAGATTTCGAGATGTACAGATTTCAGCAAGCCTGGAGTAGCTGGGATTCCGACACATCCTTCGTTCATTGTATATTGGTTAACATGTCCATACAGACAGTAAAACCTTTAGGTAAATAGGGCTCAGGATATTCAGTTTAAAAAAAAACAACACACTCATTTTTAATATTATTTTAGCTTGATTTTTTTTAAGTGCCTTTTCTATCTAATTCTCTTTACCACTTTAACACCTTATCCTTATTCTTCTGGCAGCAACCGCACCTAGAATCTGTTTTCATCTTTGCACTCAGCTCACGTCATTGGAATTCTAAGCATTTCCAGAGGGGCATCCTCTCTTAGGGTACATCTACACTACAGCGGGGAGTCGATTTAAGATACGCAAATTCAGCTACGTGAATAGCGTAGCTGAATTCGACGTATTACAGCCGACTTACCCCGTTGTGAGGACGGCGGCAAAATCGACTTCTGCCGCTTTTTGTCGGCGGCGCTTACTACCACCTCCGCTGGTGGAGTTAGAGCCCCGAGAGGTCGATTTCTACCCGCCGATTCAGGCGGGTAGTATAGACCAGGCCTTAGACTGCTGCAGTGACAGCTTTCTGCTGACATAATAGGGACAATTAGATCATCCCAGTGGCTAGTCTGAGGCAGCAGAGTGGTGACTAAGTGAGACAGCCAGCATCTTCTCACTGCTAGATTAATCACTTAATTGTCTGTCAAATTACTCAATTTCCCTCCACCAGCTCTGGGATTAAGTGTATGTCTATGCTACAGTGGTACAGCTGTGGTGCTGCAGCTGTGCTGCTATTGCACTATAGTGTAGATGTCTCTTATATTAACAGAAGGGGTTTTTCCGTCATCATAGTTTATCCACCTCTTGGAGAGGCAGTAGCTAGGTCAATGGAAGAATCCTTCTGTCAACCTAGCCATATCTAAACCGAAGGTCAGGCAAACCTAACTACAGTGCTCAGGGCCCAAAATTCTTCCTTGTCCTGAGCAATGTATTTACAGTGATATAATTTGTAAGGAGTCTGCCAGACAACTCTCCAACACCACATTCTACAGGCCACTATCCTCCGATCCCACTGAGGAGTACCAAAAGAACCTACACCATCTGCTCAAGAAACTCCCTGCTACAGTACGGGAACAAATCTATGCAGACACACCCCTAGAGCCTGAGCAGGGGTATTCTATCTACTACCCAAGATCCATAAACCTGGAAATCCTGGATGTCCCATCATCTCAGGCATTGGCACTCTTACAGCAGGATTATCTGGCTATTTGGACACTCTCCTCAGACTCTACGCTACCAGCACTCCTAGCTATCTTCGAGACACCACTGACTTCCTGAGGAAACTACAGTGCATTGGTGATCTTCCTGAAAACACCATCCTGGTTACCGTGGATGTAGAAGCTCTTTACACCAATATTTCACAAGAAGATGGACTACAAGCTGTCAGGAACAGCATCCCTGATGAGGCCATGGCACACCTGGTGGCTGAGCTTTGTGACTTTGTCCTCACCCACAACCATTTCAGATTTGGGGACAATTTATACCTTCGAGTCAGCGGCACTGCTATGGTACGCACATGGCCCCACAATATGCCAACATTTTCATAGCTGACATAGAACAATGCTTCCTCAGCGCTCTTCCCCTAGCGCCCCACCTCTACTTGCGCTACACTGATGACATCTTGATCATATGGACCCACGGGAAGGAGGCCCTTGAAGAATTCCACCTGGATTTCAACAATTTCCACCCCACCATCAACCTCAGCCTGGACCAGTCCACACAAAAGAACCACTTCCTGGACACTACAGTGCAAATAAGCAATGGTCACATAAACACCAATCCATACCGGAAACGCTACTGATTGGTATACTTACCTACATGCCTCCAGCTTCCATCCAGAACACATCATACGAGCTGTTGTCTACAGCCAAGCCCTAAAACACAGCCGCATTTGCTCCAATCCCTCAGACAGAGACAAACACCTACAAGATCTTTATCAAGCATTCTTAAAACTACAATATCCACCTGGGGAATTGAGGAAACAGATTGACAGAGCGAGACGGGTACCCAGAAGTCACCTACTACAGGACAGGCCCAACAAGGAAAATAACAGTACACTACTGGCCATCACGTACAGTCCTCAGCTAAAACCTCTCCAGCACATCAACGATCTACAATCTATTCTGGAAAACTATCACAGGCCTCACAGGCTTTGGGAGGCGGGCCAGTCCTCGCTTACTGACAGCCCCCCAGCCTGAAGCAAATACTCATCAGCAACTACATACCACACCACAGAAACACTAACCCAGGAACCAATCCCTGTAACAAACCGCGTTGCCTTCTCTGTCCCCATATCTACTCTAGTGACACCATCATAGGACCCAACCACTCCAGCCACACCTTCAGAGGCTCATTCACCTACTAATGTGATATATGCCATCATGTGCCAGCAATGCCCCTCTGCCATGTACATTGGCCAAACTGGACTGTCTCTATGTAAAAGGATAAATGGACACAAATCAGACATCAGGAATGGTAACATACCAAAGCCAGTAGAACACTTCAATCTTCCTGGACACTCAATAACAGATTTAAAAGTAGCCATCCTTCAACAACAAAACTTCAAAAACAGACTTCAAATAGAAGCTGCTGAGCTGCAGTTCATTTGCAAACTTAACACCATCAATTTGGGCTTGAATAGGGACTGGGAGTGGCTGGCTCACTATGAAAGCAATTTTCCCTCTCTTGATATTGCAAATCCTCATCAATTATTGGGAGTGGACAACATACACCCTGACTAAATTGGCCTTCAACATTGTATTGATTCTCCACTTGTAAGGTAACTCCCTTCTCTTCATGTGCCAATATATATTTATGCCTGTATCTGTAATTTTCACTCCATGCATCTGAAGAAGTGGGTTTTTTTACCCACAAAAGCTTATTCCCAAATAAATCTGTTAGTCTTTAAGGTGCCACCGGACTCCTCATAAATTGTAAGTGTAGACCAGGCCTAAGACTGACTCTGTTCTTGGAGTATTCCCCATTCTGTGAATATATTTTTAAGATCACTTGAGAAAAAATTGGCTCAAGCCTTGTGCAGTCTGTCTCTGTCTATTATTATTTTTCTGGCTATCATGCTGTCTGGAGTGCTTCATGACTCTGAGTGCCAACCTCAGGGCAGACTGTCAAAAACCAGGGCAGAGACCCCATACTGATTGATTGTATGTTCTTTAATTAGATTTCACCAGTGCAGTAACAAGTGTGAACTCCTAAAGCACTGTAACAGCCTTACCACAGAGTCACAGACAGACTGGAATGCATTAGGGACTATCTTGCCACCTAAGCAAGCTGGACTTAGGGCTAGTCTACACTGGCAACGCTAAAGCACTGCCACAGCAGCGCTTTAATGTGCCTTGTGTGGTCACAGTCTCCCAGTGCTCTTAAAAAAACCACCTCCACGAAAGGTGTAGCTCCCAGCGCTGGTGTACTGTCTACACTGGTGCTTTTCAGCGCTGAAACTTGCTGCGCTCCGGGGGATGTTTTTTCACACCCCTGAGTGAGAAAGTTGCAGTGCTGTAAATTGCCAGTGTAGACAAGCCCTTTGTGATAGTTGGTTACTATACAACAAAGATCACAAAATATTCAGGTTACTACCACTCCCAAAAGACCAGTCATTTACCCCAGGTCAATTTGTACCTTAGATCTTTCACCAAAGATGCTTGTAGCCAATCCCTTAATAAACTAACTAAAGATTTATTTACTAGAACAGTAGTTCTCAACCTATTTATCACTGTGGGATGCTATGCAGCCCACAATGTGTTACATGGGTTGCATGTTGAGAACCACAGCGCCCCTCCCTCAAACCCTCCACAGACCCCTATGCCCAGTGTCCCGTCCACAGACCCTCCACAGAGTGGGGCCAGGAGCGGACCCCAGCTGTGCCAAGTGGTGGAATAGCCCACACTCCCGATCCCGTGGGCCCAGCAGCCTTTAGCACACAGCTGAGCTGCAGTTGTGTGCTAATTGGGCCATGGGTTGAGAACCACTGAATTAGAAAAAAGAAATGAGAGCTACTACAAGGTTACAGCTAGCAAACATATATACACAAATGAGTCAGTCTATGGGTTAAAAGGTGACCGAGTTGTAGTAATCTGTCAACTCGGAATGTCTTTTAGGGCTAACCTGTGTTGACCCTGGGGATCTCTGCTTCTGTTTCATAGCTCTGGTCCTGTTGGTGTCCTTTATAGCAAACAGAAGAAAAATTTTCGTGTCAACTATCTTTATTTCCTTCTTCTAGAATTCAAGCTTATGGGACAAGCCCTTTTGCACATAGCCTCTTCATAGGTGTGCAGGGGCGAGTAGCAAAGTCTTGGTATTGTGGTGTTCCACAATGGCCATTTAGTTTTGGTAGTCCTTCCCGATGGGCAAGAGTTGCGTAACTTAGGTCGACATAGCCCCATAGTGTAGACCTGTCCATAGGGATTTAGCATTTTGTATAGGTAATGTTTTTTTATTTCTTGTTTGGTGAGTTACATAGTTCATTTTACAGCTATATAGCAAACATTTAAGTATTACCTTATAGTGTGGGCTACAGATATTATAAGTAGGATTAATACATGTAGCAACTTTCAAGCATTTCAAAAAGTCTAAACATAGTTATAAGTTCAATACCCATCTTAACCATACTAACACACAGGTGAGCTGGACTGGGTTCCAGCAATGAATTTGTCAGTGTTTGGCTGAGGCCTAAAGCCTTGGCAGGAGCTGGCACTTGGTCTGCCAGTGTCACACTGACATCATAAATTGCATTTCCAGTAATCCAGTAACACACAAATAATTCGTTTTCATGTCTATAGCTTTTGCCCCAGATTCAAGTAAATTGTTGCACTTCAGGTCTGATCCACTGCCTGTTGAAGTCAATTGGAGTCTTTTCAATGACTTCCGTGGGTTTTGGATCAGGGCCTTAAGAGAGAAACCCTGCAGAATAATTTTTTTTTTTAAATCATTCTTAACCTGCTGCAGTAATGAGAAATGGCAAACCAGGTGAAATGATGTTTATAAATATTCCAACAAATAAGCTTTGTTAGATAATTATTCATTAAAAAGGTATTATTTGACAATAAAGAACTTGATTAAATGTCACTGTTAAAGATTTAAAAGGACACTTGTTTTATTATTTCTTACTGTTTTTAATAGGAAATAAAGTGCAGTGTTTACATCCAATTAACATAAGTAAAGCTCTTTGAAGAGGGAAAAAGCTACATAAATGTTAAGTATTAGTTTTATCTGCAAAAGGCCCATATTTTCATGGCAACAGTTCCAGTTGAAGGAAGAGTGGTGTAAATAACCTTCATGGCATATATGTCACTTAGCATTATAAACGCAGATAGACGATAGGAAAAGAGAAAATCAAATGGAAAAGTTTAAAAAAAAAAAAAGGGAAATAAGAGGGTATTTATTCATTCTTCCATGGAATCTGTAGAGTATATCCTCCTTCTTATTACTTGTGTACACAAGGAAAAAGAGACTTTTTCTCCTAATAGTGCTAAATATTGCATAAGATGTTAAACATCTCTTGGAGGAACTGGAGTTGAAGTGTTAAAACAACACATACAGTGGGTCCCCTGAGGTTCAACAAACCATGTAAGGCAAACAAGTTTTAGTTTTCTGCTGTGGGTGCAGGTGGCTAATTAATGCTGATCACTGCCTTTTGTCTCAGAGGAATGGAAGAAACATTTTAAGTCTCTGGGAAAAAGAAGGTGAGCAAATTGGAAAGGAAGTCAAGAGACGGGTAGGCTGTATGGAAGCAATGTGCACACCCAAATCAATTTCTAATCCAAGTATCTGTAATGTACAGTTGCAACTGAAAATCTTTGTGCTGGGGCTTAAATCAATATTTGGTTTCCTAGTAATTTTATTGTTAATATTATTATTGAACTAACAAAATAGATATAACTAGTCAGAATGGGGGGTGTGTGTGTGTGTGTGTGTACAGCTCACTAAATGAATGAGGGAGGAAGGATGGTCCAGTGGCTAGAGCGCCCCAGAGACCCTGGGTTCCAGGCTAGAATCTTGAACAAGTCACTTAGTCTCTCCGTGCCTCAGTTTCCTGTCTATAAAATGGAGATAATAATACTTCCCTACCTGACAAGGGTGTCACAAGAAGAAATGCATTAAAGATTAGGAGGTTCTCTGCTGCTACAATAAAGGAAGCCCTATAAGTGCCTTACTACACATTATTAAACACTAAACAGACAAAAGGGGATTGATTGAGTACAGTCTTTTTTTATTTAAATAATAGGCCCAATCCTGAAGTCCATAGAATTCAGTGGCATTACTCACGAGTGAAGATTTATATGATTGAATCCTATGTTAGTAACCAATGTATTTCAACCCAGATATCAAGATGACCAGCAATTTATTTTTTTAAATATTTTTGAGAGTAGTTTTCCTGTTGTCACCTCTTGTGATTTTTATCGTGAGTCTCGAAATTTTTGATGCTTTTCTTAAAGCCAGGATCCTGGTATCAGGTGATTACAAGAGAATCTCAGCTTACTTTTATTTTTTAAATGAAAGATTCTGGCTCTCATGGCTGTGGAGAAAAGCTTGAAAATGTGAACCCTGAGGGATAAAAACAAAAGACGAATGAAAAGAATGCCAAATATTTTTTCAATCATTATTTTTACACCAATTTTATGTTTATTTTGGGACCTGATTCATGATTTTTGGACATATGGGGTCAGCAATAATCTAGTTTATTTTTATTTCTGTGACAAAAAGTAGCATTCATCTGCTTAGATTCTTCTTACCATGAAAGACCTATGAAAGACCCAACAGATGCCATGATTAACTTTATATCTTCTTCCTCAATCTGCATTACCTCTGCTCCCCCGCAACCCTTTGGTTTTTCGTGGTTTCAATCCTAAATGAGGCATAACATGTGTATCTAAGTTTTGCCTTAAATATTTTTTATACCACAATGATGCACATGTTACAAACACTTAGCTAGATAGAATCCAAAAAGTATAATATGGGACTCTCTGGGATGCAAACCCATGCAGATGGAAATAAGCAAAATAAATGGATGCTTAAATCCACTGAAAATCAGAAGTATCAAATTTTACACAGATCTATTATTATAGATTAGAGATTTTAAGACCAGAAGGAGTCATTGGATCATCTAGTTTAATTTCCTATATATCACAGACCATTACATTTCCCCCAGTTACTCCTATATTGAGTTCAATAGTTTGTTTGATATCTTCCAGCAAGGCACCCAGTCTTATTATTTATTTGTATTACTATAGAATATGTAAAAACCTTGATTTGAAGACAGCAAGAGATGGTGAATCCATCATTTCCTTTAGTACACTTCTACCCCGATATAATGTAGTCCGATATAACGCGAATTCGAATGTAACGCGGTAAAGCAGGACTCCGGGGGAGGGGGCTGTTTTACCTCATTGTATCCAAATTTGTGTTACTGCAAGCGGTTCTGCTACGCCCCTCCACCCCCCGTTACTTGCTGTGGCCCTCCCCACCCCCCCCCCGCCCCAGCTCCCCTCCGCTCCGCCTCCTCCCACGAGCGCGCCGCAGCTCCGCTTCTCCCCCCCCCTCCCAGGCTTGCCACGCCAGTCAGCTGTTTTGCGCGGCAAGCCTGGGAGGGAGGAGAAGTGGAGCTGAGTGGCGTGCTCGTGGGAGGAGGAGGAGGAGGCAGAGTGGAGGTGAGCTGGGGCGGGGAGCAGTTCCTCTGCGCCCCCCCCTTACTTGCTGCGGCCCCCCCGCCTCAGCTCACCTCTTCTTCCGCCTCCTCCCGTGAGTGTGCCGCTCAGCTCTGCTTCTCCTCCCTCCCAGGCTTGCTGTGCCAATCAGCTGTTTTGCACAGCAAGCCTGGGAGGGAGAGAGGAAGCGGAGCTGCGGCGCGCTCATGGGAGGAGATGGAGCAGAGGTGAGCTGGGGCGGGGGGGGAGGGCAGGGAAGGCCGCAGCAAGTAATGGGGGGGGGCACAAAGGAACCACTCCCCGCTCCAGCTCATCTCCACCTCCTCCCCTGAGCGCACCGCCGCCACTTCTCCCCCCTTTCCCCCTTCCAGGCTTGCTGGGCCAAACAGCTGATTGGCATGGCAAGCCTGGTGGGGAAGGAGGAAAGAAGCTGGGGCGGGGAGCGGTAAAAGCGGTTCCTCTCCCTACCTCAGTGTAACGCGGTCTCACCTATAACATGGTGAGATTTTTTGGCTCCTGAGGACCGCGTTATATCAGGGTAGACATGTAGTTGGATCACCCACTGGTTAACCACCCTTGCAGGCTATTATTTTATTTACAATATTTTCAGTTTTAAATTCTCTCTGCACTGTAGATGTAACTAGGCTCCCAACCTAGTTTTAAATGGTTGCCCACTGTAGTGGTTAATGTGTGGATCAATCCAGTATATCTAGGTGCTTTAAAAGGCCCAAATTCCTGAAGCTGAAAACTTAAACTAAATTGATATGACACTCTTAAATTGAAATAAGTGTGCCAAACAACAGAGTTGCGCCTATTTAAAACAGTTTCTTAACCAATTTAGACAAATTGGTACAATTTTCTCATACACAATATCTTTCCTCAGGTTTCCCTATCTGTCACAGTAACCATTGGAGTGAGTGGATGCTAATTTTTGCCATTTGACCAGGAGTATAGCCTTTTGTAATCCTGACCCATATGACTGGTACCAGCTAATAAAAATCAGTTTCTTACTAGTACTCCTGTATGTCACACTTTGTTCCAGAAGTATGCTGGAGTAAATCACTCATTTCAGTGCTGAGGAAAGTAACCAACTTACCCACATAAACCACAGAATCCTGCTTGTTTCACAGTTTTTCACAGTGCAAAGAACAAAGTATTTATCATTGTTAGCTCTTCATTTTGAAAGTGCTCTACAAATTAAATTTTATTCCACAATTACATTATTTCATGTCTTCTCATGGAGATGTTTTATCACTGATGCTAAAGGAACCCCAAATTCTATTAGGCCTGCCTTGCAAGATACGTTTTGGGGATCCTATCAAATTAATTGGCTCATTTTCAATAAAAAAGGCTAAAGGAAAGATCTGTGGATGACTGTCAACCTACTCTTTCTTTCCAGCCTTTTTTTACAATGGTTCATGCTACATCTTCACCCCATTTACTAGCAACCTGAAGATAAACCATCACCTCCACTATCCTCCCCTCTCGATGGCTGTAGGGCATGTTGGTAACTAAGGGTATGTCTACACTACGAAATTAGGTCAATTTTATAGAAGTCGATCTTTAGAAAGCGATTTTATATAATCGATTGTGTGTGTCCCCACTAAGTGCTTTAAGTCAGCAGAGTGCATCCTCAATATTATGGCTAGCATCAACTCATGGAGCAGTGCACTGTGGGTAGCTATCCCACGGTTCCCTCAGTCTCCTCTGCCCATTGGAATTCTGGGTTAAGCTCCCAATGCCTGATGGGGCAAAAACATTGTCGCAGGTGGTTTTGGGTACATGTTGTCAGTCTCCCCTCCCTCCCTCCCTCCCTCTCTTCCTTTCTCCGTGAAAGCAACAGCAGACAATCATTTCGCACCTTTTTGCCTGGTTTACCCGTGCAGATGCCATAGCACGGCAAGCATGAAGCCTGCTTAGCTCACCGCTGCTGTTGTGAGCATAATAAACACCTCACGCATTATCCTGCAGTATGTGCAGAACCTGGCTAGGAGCCGCTAGCACGAAGACAATTCTGAGGAGGACATGGACACAGACGTTCCTGAAAGCACGGGATGTGGCAATTGGGACATCATGGCGGCAGTGGGGCAGGTTGATATAGTGGAACGCCGATTCTAAGCCCAGCAAACAAGCACAGACTGGTGGGACCGCATAGTGTTGCAGGTATGGGATGATTCCCAGTGGCTGCGAAACTTTCGCATATATAAGGCCACTTTCCTGGAAGGACAAGGCCACATTGCTTATTGTAGCCACACTACAAATCAAAACTGTTTGAATGACAGCATTCTGTTGCTTGGGCCATCCTCTGGTGTGGAGTGGCTGGGTGCCCGGGCCCCCCCGTGTTCTTGGGCATCTGGGTGAGGAGGATATGGAACTTGGGAAGGAGGGCAGGCAATTATACAGTGGATGCAGCGGTGGTCTGTGCTCTTGTTGGCTTTTCTGCAGCTCCACCAGACGCCTGAGCATGTCCGTTTGCTCCCCCATTCGCTTCAGCATCACCTCCTGCCTCTTCTCATCGCGCTCACTGTATGCTTTCCTGGCCTCTGTCACTGTATGCCTTCATGCATTCAGCTGTGCCCTATCAGTGCGGGAGGACTGCATGAGCTTGGAAAACATATCATCGCGAGTGCGTTTTTTTTTCCACCTTCTAATCTGCGATAACCTTTGGGACAGAGATGATAGGGGGAGCATAGAAACATTTGCACCTGCGGGGGGAGGGGGAACTGATAAAAAGGGAGAATAGAATTTAAGAAGATACATTTCTGAGAACAAAAGGGAGATTTTCACAGTGAATCAAGCAATTCACAGGAGACAGCACATGTGCTTTAGGTACAAGGTCGCATTTTGCCTTTTATATTGAGTGCCTGCCGGTATGGTGACACTTCACACACGGCCAGGCAACAGAATACGGTTTCCAGACAGCCATGGTAATCCAAAGGGTACGCGGGGTTGGCTTCTTCCGCCTCATAACATGTGGGAATGGTTTCAAACTTCAGTGCCCTCCTTTCCAATAGCAAGCAATGCCGGTTGGGTTTGCCATTTAAAAGGAGGGGCTGAGGTTTTCGGATGGATGTGCAGCACACACCTCCCCCAACCCCTCCGCGTGGCTTTTTGGGATGATCCCTTCACCACTCCCCCCCACCGCGTGGCTATTCTCAGGGATGATCCCTTTTAGCCAAGTGCAAACAGCCCAGCATGAACGGGATCCTTTTACTTACAAAAATTCCCCTATTTCAACCAGGTGACCATGAATATCACATCACTCTCCTGAGGCAAACACAGAAAGATATAGACCGAATGTTGCTTGAATGCGATCAAAACCCAGGACCATTTCACTACATGATTCCAGACCACTTGCTACTGGCTTGGCATGGAAAAATGTCCTGCCGTGGAGGACAAAATAAGGCAGCCCTCCCAAGAAACCTTCTGCAAAGGTTTTCAGAGTACCTCCAGGAGAGCTTCATGGAGATATCCCTGGAGGATTCCCACTCCATCCCCAGACATGTTAACACACTTTTCCAGTAACTGTACTGGCCGCAAATGCATCCCAAGTCTTCAGGGCAAATCAAACATTAAACACTATTGCTTTTAATCCCTGTACTGTAGTAGTTACAAATGTGCACTCACCAGACGTGCCTTCTCCGGCTTCAGGGTCCGGGAACCCACCTTGAGAGGGTATTGGCTTCAGGGTGATGAAAAGATCCTGGATGCCAGGGAGAATGGATTCTCCGCTTGCCTGCTGCACATTCTCCTCCTCCTCCTCTTCCTCATCCACAAAATCCTCCTTCCTGTTGCGTGAGACTCCCTTCTTGCAGTGTCCATGGACAGTGGTGGGGTAGTGGTAGGGTCCCCCCCTGGAATGCCATGCAGCTGATCATAGAAGCGGCATGTATGGGGCTCTGACCCAGAGCGACTGTTTGCCTTCTTTGTCTTTTGGTAGGCTTGCCTGAGCACCTTAACTTTCACGCGGCACTGCTGTGTGTCACTGTTGTAACCTCTCTCCACCATGCCTTGTGCGATTTTGGCATATATATTATCATTTCTTCTTTTTGATCGGAGCTTGGCCTGCACAGATTCTTCTCCCCATACTGCAATCAGATCCAGTGTCTCCTGTTCGGTCCATGCTGGAGCTCGTTTGCGATTCTGGGACTGCATGGTCACCTGTGCTGCTGAGCTCACCACAGTGACCAAACAGGAAATGAAATTCAAAATTTCCCAGGGCTTTTCCTGGGTACCTGGCTAGTGCATCGGAGTTGAAAGTGATGTCCAGAGCGGTCATATTGGAGCACTCTGGGATAGCTCCCAGAGGCCAATACTGTTGAATTACATCTGCATTACCCCAAATTCGACCCAGTAAGATCGATTTTTAGCGCTACTCCCCCTGCCGGGGAGGAGTACAGCAATCGATTTTAAGAGCCCTTTAGGTCGACAGAACAGGGTTGGTTGTGTAGACGCATTGCTTATAAAATCAACCTAATGCGTGTAAATTCGACCTAACCACGTAGTGTAGACCAGGGCTGAGAATTCAGATAACCGATGGCCCTAACGCTGCCAGACCAAGCCTAACTGATGCTTCCCTACAAATTCCCCACACCAATAAAACCTCCAAAGACATATGGCAATGTGGCTTTGTGATTCCAAAAAACAGCCTTGGGGGACTGATCTGTAAATAACCAATAATTTTTAAGGAAAAATTCCAGTGACAAACTTTCAATCCTAGTGATAGCCTTCAAAGTATCAGAGTAACAGCCGTGTTAGTCTGTATCCGCAAAAAGAAGAACAGGCTTCAGGCCCAGACATGTACTGGGCTAGCTTGATTATCACTTCAAAAGTTTTTTTTCTCTTAATTAATTGGCCTCTCAGAGTTGGTAAGACAACTCCCACCTGTTTATGCTCTCTGTATGTGTGTATATATATCTCCTCAATATATGTTCCATTCTATATGCATCCGAAGAAGTGGGCTGTAGTCCACGAAAGCTTATGCTCTAATAAATTTGTTAGTCTCTAAGGTGCCACAAGTACTCCTGTCCTTCAAAGTATAAATCAAACTTTCTTGTGAAAAGGGAAATGCTGATCAGCACTGACACTGCAGAGGGTCGTCTCCCCCATAATTCAGGGTGAGCCCCAAAGGTAGGCCCTGCCAGCTCACCTGGTATTTCTAGGTGTTGCAATCTTATCTTAAATTAGGTTCTGCATATTTTGTACCACAGCCTTTCTGCCATCCCTGTAATTGTATTGGTGCACTTTGAAAACTAATATTTTATTGGTTTATATGCTACCACAGATTTAAATTCCTCTAAATTAAACTGTCAGAGATTTAAAATGGGATGATAAAGCTACTTTGTATGTTTTGTTTGTTCTCACTTGATGTCTATTGATTTTACACATTAGTCAATCTATTGTATGTCCTACTAATAAAAAAAGAAATTGAAAATTGCATTTTATATCTATATTAAAGATGGATTTATCTAATTTCTTTTGGACTGCCTGTATGTTCCTTCAGAGAATTCTAGAAGCCATTTAATCACAATTTGATTAATTCTGGGGTGTCAAAATATAGCCAGCAAGCAGGACTGCAAAACAACTTTTAAAAACATAAGGAGGTGAAGAAATATGTTGAATTTTGTTCTCATGCTGGAGAGGGGGATATGTAGCATATAGGATTGATATTTTGGTGCAAGTTTTTTTTATTTCCTTTGATAATGTCAGAGGATGTATAAAACTACTCCTCATAAAAGTATGAGGAATGAGCAATTTTTTAATGCCATGGGCCAAATTCTCTCTTTGGATGCTTTGAAGTATAGAATTTGTGTCTGTATTTTTAACTGTTGGTCTATTATATAAATACAAATGTCTAGAAATTTTTTGAATATACATGATCTGGATGATACGTTTTAGTCTAGGCTCTAATTCAACAAAATGGATCCCAATTGTTTGATTTTTTTAGGGGGCGGGGCACGCCATCTATCTCAGTAGTTGGAAAATCTCTTTGTAGAGAGGAGAGAAGTTCATGAATCACCTATACTCACAACATTCCCCACCATATTTTCTATTTTTTTCTCTACCACTGGTACTTTGAGAACCACTGGCCTATCATGTAAACCTACATTTAGAGAGTATCAACTCTTTAGTCATAAACCTCGTACACTGTAATAATACCTTCAGTTAATGAATATCTTACATCCATTTAATATACAGCTTGAAAGACAACTGACAATAGTCATCAAGGGTGATTGTATAGTAGTGCCTACTTTGTCTGCATTAAAAAAAAACCTGCCTATTCCATGCAACTGGGAATTGTGGTTAGTGATATGATAATAAATAGATAGACCTTGACATCCACATACAATTTGGATCACCACTTAGTCCTGTTTGGTGGATTGCCTACTGATGCTGTGGCAGTTAGATAGCACAGTGAGTTGATACTGCACTGGCTGATAGCAGTTCACATGGTAGTAACAGCATGGTACTGAACCAAAAGGCCCCATCTACTAGAACATCTTGGTTCTCAAAAGTATTGGAGGTGATGGAAAAGATAATACACCCGCTACGTAAGTACACAGCCAGGGAGACAAAAAGAAGACAAATATTTAGTGATGGTTTCCCTAAATTGAATATTTGGATTAATTTCACTTTCCAATGATAAGCCAAAAAATGAGTAATTTAAAAAAAATATATTAATGATGCTAAATGGTCATTCAAAGAAGTACTAAATAGACATACAGGTTCAAGCAGCAGAATTAAATCCTGAGTTATCTGAAAAAGAAAATAACAGGATAAAAATATATGAGGTTGAGCAATAGAGGGTTATCAGTTATATTAAACATGTTAGTGTAAAGGCTTTTCTTTTTTTAGCTGTCTACATCAAACATGCTTAATGTTTGTGCTTATGAATCTCCTGGATTTGTTATTTCTTTTCCAAATATTGAATAAATGAAAAGTTTAAGTGGGAACTGAGGGTCCAACTTCTGAAAATTTGGCACTAGACATTTCTAGTTGGGCACCCCAAAATAAACACAGCATTGAGAATTAGTGAAAGCTTCCGACGGTCAAGCTGTTTTCATGAATATACATCTATGTGTACACACCCCTCCTTCCATAGGCAACAAGTGTTTAAAATAGGTTGTTAATGATTCCAGCTCTGATGGGAGTTTTAAGAGGTGCTTAGTACACTGGGCACTAGGGGCCTGAATAGAAGAAACAGTGGCAAAATCAAAAATTGAAGCGCCTGGCAATCTGAAAACCAGGGGGATATCCATTACCTGACATTATTTACCTCTTTATATGGTGGTTTCAGGTCTGCCACACCCTTTATCGTGATCAACCTCTTGTGCTCCTAATGTATGCTTTACTTCCTATCCCTGAGTATAGGGATGTAAATTTCCATTTCTAAAAGCAGGGAGAAAGGAAAGATGAGCTACCACCTATTCTCCTTCATTGGCTCCATTCTCATAGACACCTTTTAAAATAATAAAACCTGCACTTGATGTAATCCAAACAGATTTTCCTAGAAATGGAAAATGGTATTATTTCCCCTTTTAAATCTTACTGTGAAGATCTATTTTACTTTAATCTGAAAGGCGTGATCCCTTCACAGTGCTTTTTAAAATATATAGCTCTTTAACCACTAGTCTTCATTATACAGAACTCAAATGTTTTCTTCAAAGTGGTCATCTGAGAATAAAAATGACAGTTGTTAAGAAAAGGGTGCTAAAGGAAAACCAAGTCTGCTGTAATATTGTGACGAAATTATCTAAGAAAACAGATAAAGGCAGTCCAACATTGTAGCGTTAGGTTTTCATTGTCTAAAAGTTATCAAATGAAACTTTTAAAAAAATTATGTGGTTTCAAAGCAGTCTGTATCTAGACTCATTATTCTACAAAATTTGAAAATGATGTAACTTAAAACTGGGAGATGTTTTCCCTGTCAGCTGAATTGAGAATAATGTACAGGAAAAGGTGATGTAATGATCATATCACTTACATTATTCTCTCCCTAATGAATAATCTTCTACACTGTGGATGAGCTCACTTACTATTATTAGGAATCACATCTGTAAGCCACAGTACACTGCTGACTATACAAATGGTTTGGTGCTCTATAGTCAACCTATAGCTAACAGTTCTCATTAGATTTGCTAAATTATTATATGTACTACATATGAAGTAATTTTGTCTGGGTGATGAATGCAATAGAATGAAAGAAACCATAGCTTTTATTTGCAGGAATTATACACAGGACTCTCACCCTTTCTAAGCACAGCCATATCTCTCTCTGAAAACCAGTGCTAGACTATTATTAGTTTGGAACATCTGAAACATGTGATAAATGTTTCTAACCTCACTTCAGCTAGAGCTCACATGCTCTATCTCTGTTCCTATTCACAGCTTCCAGGCAGGCATTCCATATAGACAATTGGGAAACTGGCCTTATAACTTATCTAATATATTTTATGTAAATGTTGACTCATAAGCTTATTTAAACCTGCTAATGAATAAGACTGGGAGTCAATTTGGGATTAAAGAAATAACCTGGGTCATTGGCTAAATTTGCTAATACAGTATTATGGATGTCTTGAATATACAAGCTTGTATTAATATTATTTAAGCATGAATAACCAGAAAAAATATGTTTGTGTGTCTCTCCCTCAACAGAGAGTCATTCATTTAGAAGGGGAATGTCATCTTGTTGATACCGATATGGCATGCCCTTCCTGCTCATCATTTTCATTACTAGTAATTAGGGCCCTGATTCAGGAAAAGACTTAAGCATATGCTAAGTGCTTTCCTGAACATGATGCTTTCCTGAATCAGAGCCCTAATGCATAGCATATATCTAACATAAAAAAAGACTCTTTTGATACTGAAATATATTTGTAGATGGAGCAGCAGTAGAGACTTCATAGCTAAGATTATATTGCGATTTTCATTTAAATAATTTCCTCTCACCCAGCTAAACAACCTTAGTCACCACAAAGCCAAAAGTCCACACATCTGTTATCATTCTATCCCAGATGCAAGATATTTTTCCAATGTTATAGTTGATTAGGAAAAAGTGAATCCTTCTTATTCATCAAACTTTTTCACGTAAACTAAGAAAAATCAATGGATATATGTATATCCACCCTCTATTCCTCTTATCTGACACTGTCTAGCCAGCCTTCCTACTTCCTCTATTCTGCTTCTCACATAGACAGAGGTGAAAGTAAGCCGGTACGGTGTACCGGCAAGAGCCAGTGCGCCATACCGGGGAGGCCCGGCTTCCCCAGGCAGCAATTAAAGGGCCTGGGGCTCCCAGCAGTGGGGATTATTTAAAGGGCTGGGGCTCCCACTGCCTCTACAGCCTCGGCCCTTTAAATAGCTGCCAGAGCTCTGGGATAGCAGCAGCAGCCGGAGGCTCCGGCAGTGGTTTAAAGGGCCCGGGGCGGTAGCGGTGGCTGAGCCCCAGGCCTTTTAAACTGCTGCCGGAGCCCCCGGCTGCTGCTGCTACCCCGGCAGGGGAGGGGACGGGCACTTACCAGTACAGAGCGGGCCGGAGCTGGCTCTGACCCCCCCCCCCCCATCCCTGCCCTTTCCACCCGAGACCCCGCCCTTCCGGGGGCCAGAGCCGGCCCCAACCCAGCCCCGTACCGGTAAGTCCCTATTTCTACTTTCACCCCTGCACATAGACCTCCTTCACCCTTAGTCCTGGAGAGGCAGGGAGATAAGCTGAGATGCAGGGAGCCCTGCTGCCCAGTCCATATCCATCCTGGCTCTCTATGCCTTTCCAGCTTCTTCTGAGCCATGATTTGCATTTCTTTGGTTAGCCAGCTGGCTATTACGACTACCCGCTGTTCATGCTGAGATCTTCCCCCTGAGCCTAGGTTTCTTTTATTTTAAAAATGAGCTACAACTCACTTATGTCCAGAAGTTCCCTCTCATTGTTTCTTTTGAATAGCAATAATTTAAATAGCTGTTTCATCGTCACAATCCTCTAAGAACTCTGCCTTCTTCCTTGCCTGTAATATTTTGAGGTATTTTTAAGTTACACATACCTATGTATAGAAGGAATGAGTAGATGATTTTATGTGCCAAGTCATTGTCACTTGGTTTCTTATAAGTGGGCCAGATTCTGTCCCCTGCTTCAGCCCCTGTATGCCATTCTGATGGTAAGCTGGGGTCATAAAGTGGCCATAGTGGGAGAAGTCCTTGTCATATGTGCTGAGGATGGGAGGGTGAGGGGCAGGAGTGCTATGATCCAGTTATTCTGGCTTGCAGAAAACCCCATTGGTAGCTGTAGAGAGGCTGCTGCAAGAGCAGCCTGTGTGGCTATTCTCACTTATCCTGAGGGCTGGACCAGCCCCGGTAGCTGGCAGAGAGGAATAATAGTCCAGTGGTTAGGGCATTAACCTGAGCTCAGTTCCCTGCTGTGCCACAAACTCCCTATGTGACCTTGGGTAAGTCACAGACAGATTTTCAAATGTATTTAGGTGCCTAAAGATGCAGATAGGTGCCTAAGCAGGTTAGGCACTTTTTAAAATCCCACTAGGCATCCCTCTGCATCTTTAGATTCCTAAATAAATACCTTTGAAAACTTGGCCTATAGTCTCTCTCCATCTGCATTCCCCAGCTGTAAAATGGGAAACACAGGACTTCTCTACCTTTCAGGGTGTTGTGAGGATAAATACATTACAGATTGTGAGGCTCTCAGATACTATGGCAATGGGGGGTATGTAAATACCTCAGATAGCCCAGAACCTGGGCGACAAAAAAAAAAGGTGGCATAAAGCCATCTTTGCTACCCTCCTTTTGAGACATGCCTTTTGTCTTGCACCTCCTGAGAGCCACAGCACTGAAGCCCAGAAACGGTCTATGACAATGAAAATCACCATCAATAGAGATTCTAAGCTGGCTTCAGTTAGAGATTTTCAGCTGATTGCTGCTTTTAAAAGTTTGATTTGCACTCATTAGATGCAGTGAAACTTTGTCTTCCAACCTCACTTTTAACCTAGGAGCTTTCTCCCATCTCCATCTGAATACATTTGCATCAGTAATTATTAGGATACATACAATTCTTCCAGGTGTATTAGATGAGGCATGGAACAGCTGTCCTTAGTTCTGTTTCTGTCAGCTCTGTGCTTTTTTTCAAGCCATGCACTGCACCTTTTCCTTTGAGAAGTGCCAAAATTTTTCCGGCTCCCTATTTCATGGGCTCTTTAATTCCCACACATTCCAAGAGCTTAACCCATAATGATTCACTCAGCCTACTGATGTGATCCAGGAGTAGGAACAAGTCATTATGTCCCTCATCACTGTTAGTCATTGAATTGCTCAGTTTACCACTCAGTTTGCTTAAAGATGCATCATATTTATCAAAAAAGCAGGTGACAGGAATTTTGTTAAATGACTATCGCCAAATAAAACATGTCTATTCTTGTCTATACATGGAAAATTGAAACTTAAAAATACATTAACCTCCTCAGTGTAGATTCACTGATAACTAGTGTTTTTCAGTGCATTCTATTGTGTCTGGGTCTGCCTTTTAGATTGTAAATTCCTTGAGCAGGACTATTTAATTGCATCTTGTACAACATTCAAAACCACTCTATACATAATAGATCTGAAAAAGCAAAATACATAACATTAATATATATTTTTAGTAAAACTGTAATAAGAATCTTGCAAATCATTATCTAATTGAACATAATAGTCTAAAGAGTTTCATAAGGATGCTTTTGACAATATTTTCTAGACATTTAAATTTTAATTATTTTTGCATACTTACTTTGTCAAGATAGAGCCTGAGTCTTGCACCTTGTGTAGTCCTTAACAGTTGTGTAAAGTAGGTGCTGTGTAAATGTGAAATGATACACCTGTACAAAGTAGGTGTATTAAGTGATTCTAGAAGCTGTATTGTCAGCTCCTAACTGACAAGCCTATGAACAACTAGGTTCTATTCTCTCTTTCAGATTGCAGACCAGTCAAAACTTTAATAAAATCAAGTTTATTACGACAAAATACAAAGTAGATATTTTTGAGAGGGACCTGCGGTCTCTAAACCAAAGCAATTCTGGGCAATAGGTGCAGACACAACAAAACAAAGAAGTACAGCACCATTGTAATTTTCACAGTAATACAAATGGAAGTTCACTTTCCCACAGCATAAGAGTAACAACAAATATTGTAACAGAAACCTCCTTAGTACAGAGAAATATTCTGTTTAAATGAAACAATATTTAGCATAAAGTGCCCCAGGTATCAGGAGCTTTTCCTCAGCAGACATGGATTTTAAACACTTCTTATTTTTGTTTTTAAATTGTGTTTCAACTTGGAAAAGAAAAAATAATATTCAGACACCAAAAGAATGAACTAGAAGGGGAGGAGGAAGTAAATTCTAAAAGTAAAGGAAATAGTAAGGAAAGAGAAGTGATTCTGAGGTACCAATCAGTTCAGTCTTGTACTGCTTACTCCCATTTTAATAGCTACTGCCATGCTGTACTCCACTGCTGAGAGCTGAACTGTGGTCTGCAGGAGTTCCTGGAAATTGTTTCTTCTTGATTTGAACTCTGAGATGTTGCCTTAGTAAAGGAATAGGCAACAGGGAAGATGTCTCTAGATCAGACATTTTGATCATATTAATGTGATTGAAGGACAATCCTTGTTGTTAGTTAGAAGTAACTGGAATAAATAAACTTTTAGAGGTTGCCTGCTCTTGCTCTCGTCTATTTAGAGTATATAACAAAGGACAGTACAAATATCAAGTTAAATCACAGCAGTTCTGGTATTGCTTTAATAAGGAGATAAATCTCTCTAACCCTAACAGATTTATAGGTTCAGCTTCCAATTAGGATCCAGAAGCTTGAATTCTTCTCTGACAGGCATCTGAACTCTTTGATTTGGAAATCAGGCTGGAGGAAACCTCAAGACAACAAACCTTTGTGTGATTTCAAGTACCGGTACATTCTGGTTTCATTTGGGTTGGAACTACCACTGGAATTATTCATTCTTTATCTTGGTATTTCAGTACAGTTCCCAGTTATTGTTAAAAAGAGATACGTCAACCATTTTTTAATGTTAACAATACAAATACAGCAAATTTCTGGGATTAAATATGGTAGCTGTTTATTAGTACACATCAGTACTAGATAACAGTTTATAACCAGAAATAAAGAACAGTATATCAACTGAATGTAATTATCCAAATGAATTTTTTTGGTTTAGCAGAAAATAAACCCCTACTTATTCAAAAAGTACCATCAATCTTTAAAGACCACAAGTGAGCGGGAACCCAGTTTTATATCATCTTCAAAAGACGACACTTCCAGAAGCACAAAACTTTCTAAATTCAGGATTTGCGCAGAGAGAACACCACTTCATAGATAACCAGCCAAGAATGGGTTAAGGCACCGGCATTATAAGCCCATTCCTACAGACCCAGCTTTTAGAGTCCTATGATTACATCAGAGTCTCAGCTTTCCTTTAACAAAAGATAGTTTCTAGTAGGGCTGTCAAGCGATTAAAAAAATGAATCGCGATTAATGGCACGATCAAAAAAATTAATCAGGGTTAATCACACTGTTAATAATAGAATACTTTTTATTTAAATATTTTTGAATGTTTTCTACATTTTCAAATATATTGATTTCAATTACAACACAGAATACAAAATGTACAGTGCTCGCTTTATATTTATTTTTGATTACAAGTGTATGGACTGTAAAAAGACAAGAGAAATAGTATTTTTCAATTCACCTAATACAAGTACTGTAGTGCAATCTCTTTATCATGAAAGTTGAACTTACTAATATAGAATTATGTACAAAAAACTGCATTCAGAAATAAAACAATGTAAAATTTTAGAGCTTGCAAGTCCACTCAGTCCTACTTTTTGTTCAGCCAATCGCTCAGACAAACAAGTTTGGTTACAATTTGCAGGAGATAATGCTGCCTGCTTCTTGTTTACAATGTCACCTGAAAGTGAGAACAGGAATTCTCATAGCACTGTTGTAGCCAGCGTTGCAAGATATTTATGTGCCAGATGCACTAAAGATTCATATGTCCCTTCATGCTTCAACCACCATTCCAGAGGACATGCATCCATGATGATGACAGGTTCTGCTCGATAACAATCCAAAGCAGTGTAGCTCAATGCATGTTCATTTTCATTATCTGAGTCAGATGCTACCCGCAGAAGGTTGATTTTCTTTTTTGGTGGTTTGGGTTCTGTAGTTTCCGCATTGGGCTGTTGCTCTTTTAAGACTTCTGAAATCATGCTCCCTACCTTGTCCCTCTCAGATTTTGGAAGGCACTTCAGATTCTTAAATCTTGGGTCGAGTGCTGTAGATATCTTTACAAATCTCACACTGGTGCCTTCTTTGCGTTTTGTCAAATCTGCAGTGAAAGTGTTCTTAAAACGAACAGCAACATGTGCTGGGTCATCATCCAAGACTGCCATAACATGAAATATATGGTAGAATGTGGGTAAAACAGAGCAGGGGATGTACAATTCTCCCCCAAGGAGTTCAGTCACAAATTTAATTAACGTATTTTTTTTTTAACGAGCGTCATCAGCATCACCATCCCTGTAACCAAGGAGCTATGGGAAACCACCTTTCCAAATGTGGAACCGGCCTGACCCTGTTTAGCTGGTGAGCTGTCAACTGGATCCGAGCACAGAGCGATATAACTTCAAGCTATATTTAACTGAAGTGAGGGACTGCCTGGTTACTGCTCACAGACAGGATTGTAAAGGCAGTCTCTCAGTTCACAAGAGGTGCCATTGGGGACCAGATCAAGGTCAGATAGGCACAGGAACATCAAAAATGCAGTAGGAGCTATTATTTGGGTTTATTATTTACCAGGAAATTATCTACATTTTTCAGCCCTCATTTTACTGCATTTACATGGGCTAAAAAATCACAACAAATTCCCAGGAATGAATTGTACACAAGTAGACTTTCAGTCCTAAATGAAACAGACAAACCAAAACAGTTGGTCTCACACACACAAAACCATATGTGTGAGCAAGCTGAAAGTTTTATTTTTAGTTGTATTGTTTTCAAAATGTTTAGAGACAAAACACTTGAGCTAATTTATGGAGAAATCTGAGAGTACAAAGAGCAGTTTTTGCAGATTTTTTAATACATTCTCTATACTACGAATGAATTAGGGTGACCAGAAGTCCCGATAAAATCAGGACCGTCCCAACATTTTGTCCTGATATTTGCCAGCAGCACTGTGTTGGGGTTTTTTTGCTTTTTTGTTTTGGTTTTTTTTGTGTGCTCATCCGGCAGGACGTGGCTTTTTTTTTTTTTGCTCAGCCGGCGGGCACCCCCCACCCCCCCATGTGTCCCGATATTTTCTTCCCCTCATCTGGTCACCCTAGAATGAATTAAAATCTGAGCCTGCTGGTCTCTAATGATCACTTGGAGGAATTGTACACCTGCTGACTGTAAGCACCAGCCCCTCCTTATATGTACTGGAAAAATAACTGCAGCTCTGATTACATGAGTGACCTGATGCCCTGAAAAAAACAAAGCTTTGTAATTCTGGTAACATTTCCCTAGATAATAGATAATTTGGTTTGAGAACTTTTGTATTTATGTTATTTGTTTTGGTCTAGTGAAAGCCTAAGCATTTGAGTCTTTGTTGCCTTTTCATTTTGGCCAACCTTTCCACTTTGACTTCCCACACAACTCTTTTTGTTCTCATTTCCCGTTATGACTCCTGAACTCTGGGTGAGAAGGAAATATTTGGCCTTCCCTATGGATTAACTGGTAGAAGAGCACCAATATCCAGGTAGCTATTGAAAACATCCTTCTCTCTCCCAACACAGAATCTTACTTTCTAATCCCAGAGTATGAATAAATCATCTAAGAGATGTGGTTTAGGGAACTACCAGAGAACTTAGGAAACATTGTAGCCACTTTCCCTGTGTCTATCAGTTATCCATTGATTTTTCCTCCAATAATCCAACAAGATTCTCATCAGATGTGAGCAGCTGGATTTTGCAGCCTAGGGAGAGGTGACACAGAGAAACCATTCATCCAAATGATCCTGCTCTAATAGGCCGGGGGAATTGTAACTCCCTAGCTGAGACCTCCAGGCTGGTTAGAACCTCATATGGTAGACATTTGGATGATGTGAACCAACTAAAATTTGAAAAAAAATTGCTTTCCTTTTCTTTCCCCCTTCACTATGCAGCACCATAGTTGTAATGATGCAGAACTACTGATGTGGAACCCAAAGCTTATTTGATATCATAGCAGTACCAACAAAGAGTTTTATGTACTTTTTCCTGCCTTCTCAGTAGTTTGTAAAGTATGAAGCTGACTACTGGGTATGGACTGAAGTGGCAATACAGGAAACTAGCAGTAATAAACTTGTAAATAGAAACGTTTTCTATAAACCAGGCTGAATATATGCAGAAGCCCTTTCACATGAATTCTTTATTAAAAGAAGCATACATATTAAAAAGTATAAATTTCCAGTACACTATAATCAGACTCCCTTTTCCCTTGGATTCTTTTTCCTAGGTTTAAGCATATATGGGACAGTGTATTTAGGAATAAAACTAAATTATCCAGGAAAGATACTGGCTGATTATTATTTATTGTCCTACTTACCATTCAATGAAAACATAGGAAGAGGATCTCTCCAGATGGAAAATAGCAAAACCACATCTCTTGATCTACCTGTTTTGGCAACATGCCAAAAACTGGACAGAAGGAAGACTGGCATAATTGGTTGGACTCATAGGAACTTTAGTCTTTTGCTCTGTTCATTTTACAAGTTAGTGTCTCCATATAACATATGGTAAGGAGGTGAAACAAATAAATGCCTTTCAGATGTTTTCTTTACTGTCACTCCTTCTATGCTATGTTATACAATGTTATTTTATATAAAATTTAGGTTTCTTAAATAAACTACTTATATAAAAAAACAAAAAATTCCAGTTCAATTAATAAATCAAACTTAAAGAAATAGATATGGCAGAGTGAATGTAGTATAATTAATAGAGAAATGGACTGGGACTGTGTGGCGGGGCAACGACTCACCGGCATGGCGCCTCCTGCTGGTTGTCCAGGGAATTAGCTCTTTTCCAGCTCTGGAGCGCCCTCTGCCGGCTGGTGTCTCACCTGCTGCTGGCCCCGTGTCCCTCCCAGACCCCGGTGCCCTTTGCCCAGGGGTTCTGCCCACTGCAGTACCAACTCACTCTGGGTCTCCCCTCCCTGCGGAACCCCCATCCCCGCCTTGCCTCAGTGACTACTGCCAGTCTCCATTTAGCCCCTGTTCACTGGGGCAGACGGCAGTCTGTAAACCACTCATCATCAGCAAGGGGGGTTGGACCAGCTGCCTCTGACTATTCCTGGGCTGCCCCTTTGCAGCCCTAGTACCCTTTTGTGGGCCCTTGACTCGGCCTGCAGCCTGGGGCTTTGCTAGGCTGGAGCTCCTCAGCTCCCTCTGCTCTTCCCTGGCACTGCTCCACCTAGGTACCCTCCTCAGCTTCCCAGGCAGCCAGATCCTTCTTTCTCTGAAGCTAGAGAGAGTGCGTGTCCCAGCCTCTGGTCCTCAGCCCTCTTACAGGGCCAGCTGTGGTCTGATTGGGGCATGGCCCCACCTGTGGTTGCTTCCGCCAATCAGCCTAGTTTTTCCCCCGCCACAGCCCTCTCCAGGGCTGCTTTAACCCCTTCAGGGCCGGAACGGGGTGACCACCCCACTACAGGGGGTCAGGATTCCTGGGTTCTGTTTGTGGCTCCGGACTGACAGTGTGGATGATGTTGGTGTGTATGACTGAGGCGCAGAGATGTCTCAGTGTCTCCATCCGCTCTATGTCTCAGTGTCTCCATCTGTAGAGTGGGGAGTACTATTTATCACCCTGACAGTGGCATTTTGAGAATTTGTATTTGTACAGATTTTGACATCATTAGAAAAGAAACAGTGCAGACAAACCCTGATTTAATGAACTCCAATTTTTTCAAAATTCCCTTTTATTAGAAGTTCATCTGTGTTCCCCAGGCCTCATCCTAGGTCAGGGTTCTCAAACTTCATTGCACCACGACCCCCTTCTGACAACAAAAATTATTACATGACCCCAGAAGGGGGGACCGAAGCCTGAACCAAAGCCCGAGCCCCACCGCCCCAGGCGGGGAGGCCAAAGCCGAAGCCCAAGCACTTCAGGCCCAGCAGGGAGCCTGTAACCCAAGCCCCACCACCCAGGGCAAAAGTCCTCGGGCCTCGGCAACGGATGGTGGGGCTTCGGCTTCAGCTTCAGGCCCCAGGCGGTGAGGCTCAGGCTTTGGCTCTGGCCTTGGGCCCCAGCAAGCCTAAGCTAGCCTTGGTGACCCCTTAAAATGGGGTCGTGACCCACTTTGGGGTCCCGACCCACAGTTTGAGAATCGCTGTCCTAGACTATTGTAATCTTAATGATTTTTTAGAAAACCCAATTTTATTGATGTGGGTATCCCCCAGACCTTTTGTAACATTCTTGGCTTATCAGTATAAGTACAAAGTAGAATAGGGCTGAAATCTGGAACCTGAAATCTGACCTGCCTCCACCAAATTTCACAGGATGGGGAAAGGGCTTGGATTTGAACCCCTGAATCCAAACCCACAGCTATGTTTTTGAGTCTGAGACAGATTCAGAACTAGAATGTGCCTGTTTATCAGATCCAGTTCAGATTTGTTTCAGGATGGTAGAAATCCATCAGAATATCCACTGGTTTGAGCCAAAACCTCACAGAAAGCACTTATGAAATTTCAGCATAGTCAAACCCTATCTCAAATTTGGCTTCAAATCCCAACATCCCATTTTACCCACAGCCTAATCCTAGTCTCAGTACAGAGCTCAACAGCGGCACCCCATCACGTCTGCAGTGTAAAACGTATAGGAAAGACCCGTGCAGAAATGGAGAACAGAGGAGCCAGGATGTTGAGACAAGAATCATGCAGCTCCACAAAGAGCAGCAGCACCCTACAAGCCTGAATTGCAGTTAGACTTAAAGAGAGTACAGCAGAACAGTCACACACATCAGACCACTAGGATCTTTGGCATGGGCCTTGTAGGCCTAATGGATAGTCAGGTCCTGCCTTACATTTGCATTATGAACTCTTAAAAATAAGAGTTATAGAAGAAACAATGATTCTGACTTAATTATTGCAAGAACATGAGGTGCCACTATAATGCAGAACATATTGTAGAATAAATCTTTTAATGCCAGATGGCAAACTGCACAATCAAGGGCACTCTAGGCTTATTGATGTATGTCTGAGACAGGATTCATACTGTTCATTGGACTGGCAGAGTCTGATGAGCAAATCAATCTGGTTGCTATGGTTTCCCTGTTGAATGGGCTGATAAGTGAAGGGCTGGTAGCTCATGCCATGTAGATACTTTCATTTGGGGAACGTCCTGATTAGCTATATTTGTGTTCTCTAAAAGGTCCTGCACCTTTAAAACTGTCAATAGAAGAGCAATAAGCATGGGGGGAGAGTCAAAAATACGTAAGGATTATGGGCATCTTCCTCTGCACTTAATTGTGAAGTTCTGTGTAAGCATTCAATGGTGATCTCCCCCAAAAGAAATATATAATTGTATTAGGGTGACCAGACAGCAAGCATGAAAAATTGGGACGGGGGTGAGGAGTAATAGGAGCCTATATAAGAAAAAGACCCCAAAATCGGGACTGTCCCTATAAAATCGGGACATCTGGTCACCCTAAATTGTGTAGTCCTGCTCATGATCTAAAATTGCCAGATAAATGAAAAGCTGTCTCAGAAATGAAAAATACTTCACACAAACTTCCTTGTGCATCTGTGAGTTTGCAGTCGTTCACACTGCACTGTTATTAGTGAGAGTCTCAAGAATTGGTTGTTTTCTCTGAGTTGGCACAGACAGGTGTGATTTATAGTGCCATTACACCTTATGGGTTACATTTTCCTCACACTTCAGTTTTACATCTGTATAACTAAGAACAGAATCAGACTAACATCCCCCCCATAGTGATTTGGCATATACTGTAGATAATTGGCTAGATCCTCAGCTGGTGTACATTGGCATTTCTCCAGTATCTTCAGCCTTTCAAATTAAAGACATAAAGAGTTTAGTTTGGATATAAAGAAATGTCACAATTAGCTGATCCTCATTAATTTGTTTTTGTTTAATGTTAAAAAAAAACACAAAAGCCTGACGATCTTCATGTGGCAGACACAAACTAAAGATGTGGGCCTTTAAGAGCTCCTGTTCTTATAAATTCTTATTGCCAAAAAGGACTAGAACTGAAATATGAGTCCACTATAGACATCATATGGCAGAAAGGGTTTCTGTGTCCTTGTGTGAGAAAGCTGCAGTGCTGAATTTGTGCTAGAGCTTGGCAGGTTTGAGCCCCGGCACCTCTAGAGTTGGCAGTTCCTAGCCCTGGCACCTCTGAGCTTGCTGCATCAGTTATGAATGTAAAGAAATTGCTTGAGCCCTAGCACCTAATTGCTTGAGCCCTGGCACTGCTTTCATTACAAATTAAGCACTGAAAGGCTATGTTCCAACCACCAAACAGTTTCCTTTCTCTTTTCCTGTTTTACCATTTTATGAAGAATCCATTGGTACAAATGTAATATTTGAATATTCATGGGGAAGAAAACCTCAGCTGTCATTATTTCAATCACAGAAGGCTGTTTTTGCCTTCTTTATACTGAATAGTATTCACCACAAATAATTCATAAAGCTACTTGTGAAGCAAAGTACTACTCAATGTAGTGAAGCAGTATCAGACTATGGAAGAGCATAACATACAGCACAACTATTTTACTTTCTCTAATGTAAAAATAATATCCTATTTTAGATGTAAATGAGTTTATAGACTCCCTTGTCTCCATATAGTCATATCACAAAAACACTACATACTTCAGCACAGTTCTGCACAATGAACAATCTCTACTCAAAAGAAGCACAAGACAACAATAGTAGGAATCTTGCAAGCCAGGACTGAGGATAGATGCCTCAGCAGAGTTGTGTGGGCATGCACAGAATCTGTCTGCACTAGGCTTGGCTCAAGCCACTGCTATGAGTCACTGACAAATTTAAACAAAGTGTTGCTGAAGATTAAACAGAGAATGAGTAAGGAGCATACATCATTTGCCCCGTGTATTCAAGATCCCCTGCATTTTACTTCAGACTCACAAACTAAACAAAACAAAAAGGGTAATAAGCATTTAAGACAAATAAAAATGTGTCAGTCCCCCAAAAATATTTGAAGGCAGCTAAAAAGATTTGTTTAAAATTCACTTTAAAGTATTGTCTCCTCGTCTGTCAAAACCTGCTCTCCAAAAACACCCTCAAAATCTCATTGGAGAAGGGGTCTGCAATGTTGTAATTCGGAACAGAATTCGGCCCGGTATGTTTTGAGTGTTTCTTGCCAAATATTCTGAAGCTGGAAGTGTCATGTGACACTCTGCACAGTCAATACCCTTTTAATTTGGGAAGCCAAAGCATTTTAGATTTGTGGGTATGGAGGCAAGGCAGCCAGCCTCTTTAGCTCCCTATGTCTTCCACCTCTAGAAAATATTGATAAATAGAGAGAGAGGACATGGCAACACTGCCAAAAGCACAGATAAGCCACAGAAAAGGTAAAGCATAGCTCTCCTTTCACCTACACTGGCGTTACGCTCCTGTAACTCCATTGATGTTTATGGCGTACTCTATATTTGTAATGGTGGAATACAGAGAACCAGGCCCTGAATGTTCACTTCTCATTCCTCCTAAAAAGGCTCTCTCACGATTCTTCAATAAAAATGTATGTAGCAGGCTGGGGTATCATGACTAGACTGTATTCTTGTTTATATTTCTGTCTTATTCACTTTGTACTTAACGTGGTAAAATGTAATTGAGACATTTATCCTCTACCCTGGTAGAAGGAATAAATGCAACATACCATTCAATTTTCTTGCAATATATGCTAGTTAACTCAGATGTGACGCTGCTAATGCACTATGGCACATTATCCCACCCCTTTTCATTTTTTCTCATCTTTGTGTGCCACTCATAAAATCCAGATGCCATTGCCAAGCTCTTCAAACATAATTCCAGCAGCAACATGAGCTAAACAAAAGCCTCTCGTTCCTTGCAGACTCCTCAGGCAGCTGTGTGGGTGGCTTTGGAGTTTCTTTGTGGTCTTTCATGTGGTTGAGTAGCTGATGGGCTGTTTTGGCTGCCTGGCCCTTCTGGGTATCAACTCCCTTTGATTTTGAAGAATTTACACATCTTTATCCATATGAGAATAAGGTTTTGTATAAAATTCCTCTGATCTATGCAGTTTGCTTCTTCTTCTTTTTAATGAAAAAAATATATCTTTGCATTGTAAGAACTAGACCAGGATTGCAATTGTTAGGCAGCAAACCTCACAACATGACATTAAAGGTTAGGTTTTGATTAATTATTTTTTTAAAAGAAAAATATTTTAAAATCATCTTCTAATTATAGTTTATGGGATACTGACAAAGAAAACACTGAAAGTTGAATGATTTCCTGTGATTTTTCTCAAGATAAGTTCCATGGGTGTTGCATCCCACAAAGATCCTACCTACATAGTAGAAATAACAGGGAGGTCTGGTAAAAATGTGGTAGTTGAAGACAGTTCAGTCTTGTTAGCCCCCTGCTAACATCTAAAGGCCTCTAATTTTCCCTTTACTTTTATGAGATGCAACTCCTATTCTAGCACAACCTGGAAGCACAGTTCATTTCTGCCCACATTGCAAAATGTCATATTTTAATTTTGTTAGGCCTTGTTTTCACATCTTGTTTTCTGCCCATCTTTTAGTTAACACATGGTAACTAATAAGAAGTAAAATGCTAGTGAAGACCTACTGTGGTTTGAAGATGGGTTAGCAAATCATGGTTAAACCCTAGGGTCCCCCATAGTCTTTCCCTTGATATACTAACACTTATGAAAATTACAAATTGCCATGTCTTTACTAGGATTTTACCATGTGTTAATTATAATATGTTTAGCTAACATAAGAACGGCCAGACTGGGTCAGACCAAATGTCGATCAGGCCCAGTATCCTGTCTTCCGATGGTGGCCAATGCCAGATGCTTCAGAGGGAATGAACAGAACAGGTAGTGATCATCCATCCCCTATCCCACCCATCCATCCCAGCTTCTGGCAAACAGAGACAAAGGACACTTCAGAGCATGGTTTTGCATCTCTGCCCATCCTGGCTAATAGCCATTGATGGACATATCCTCCATGAATGTATTTAGTTCTTTTTTGAACCCTGTTATAGTCTTGGCCTTCACAACATCCTCTGGCAAAGAGTTCCACACGCTGTATGTGTGTTGTGTGAAGAAATACTTCCGTTTGTGTGTTTTAAACCTTCAACCTATTAATTTCATTTGGTGACCCCTAGTTCTTGTGTTATGAGAAGGAGTAAATAATACTTCCTTATTTACTTTCTCCACACTAGTCATGATTTTATAGACCTCTGTCATATCCCTCATTTGTCGTCTCTTTTCCAAACTGAAAAATCCCAGTCTTATTAATCTCTCCTCATATGGAAGCTGTTCTATACCCCTAACCGTTTTTGTTGCCCTCTTCTGAACCTTTTCCAATTCCTATGCATCTTTTTTGAGATGGGGCAACCAGATCTAAACACAGTATTCAAGATGTGGGCGTATCATGGATTTATAAATAGCAGGTAT
Source organism: Trachemys scripta elegans (assembly GCF_013100865.1). Lineage (NCBI taxonomy): Eukaryota > Metazoa > Chordata > Testudines > Emydidae > Trachemys > Trachemys scripta. Next base: position 53,427,342 of record NC_048302.1, read on the forward strand.
GGCCAAACTGTGGCTCATGAGCCGCTTGTGGCTCTTTTACAGTTAATTAACCAAGTTGCCTCTCCCAGAGCCCACGGCAGGGTGGTGGGATTAGGGGCTTCTGCACTGCTGGGAAGGGGGTCTAAGGGCTTTAGCCCAGCGGGGGCGGGGGTATTGGGGTATAAGCCCCGCACCCCAGCAGGTACCGCCCTACCGGGCAGGTTGTACATGTCTAGCAGCTCTCGAACGTCTGAAAATTGTTGTATGCAGCTCAGAGGGTTAGTAAGTTTGGCCACTCCTGATACAGAGGCAATATGATATTTTCTGTCTTATTATCTATCCCTTTCCTAATGATCTCAACATTCTGTTCACTTTTTTGACTGCTGCACATTGAGTGGATGTTTTCAGAGAACTATCCACAATGACTCAAGATCTCTTTCTTGAGTGGTAACAGCTAATTTAGATCCCATAATTTTCTTTGTATAGTTGGGATTTTTTTTCTAATGTGCATTACTTTGCATTTATCAACATTGAATTTCATCTGCCATTTTGTTGCCCAGTCACACCAGGTAAGAACACATCTTTTTTTCTAGTGTGGACACACCTTAAGAGAGTAACTGTGTTTTAACTGGATCCCTGACACAGAAATTATTGCAGTGTAAATGGGGCCAAATGATCACTCCTAGAGCCTGAAATAAATATATATCATATGAAAAGTGATGACTAAAGGGAAATATGATATTTAGAATTGATGCAGTTTAATAGAAGCAACTTGGCAAATGTGCTAAAGATCAAATTTAGGCAGAATATTGAGTAATTCTTTCTGACTGAGAGATTTTATACGTTGTAGACTAATCTCCCAAGGGAAGGGGTGGAAGCCTTTACACTGGACAAAATGTACCACAGGAATAATTCCTGCATTGTCAGAGAAATAATTAAATGACTTAATAAGTCTTTCCATTTATAACTTTTATTTTCCATTATTTTAAGTGTCTTTATGAGCTCAGGATACACAAGTAATCTCTGGCAGAATGAACCCCACCAAAGAAATTACTCTACCTAACTAGGCCCCACCTTCAACTATATAAAAAAAATGGCAGTGGTAAGTTTTGAGAGGAGCTTCCCATTACAGGTCCTGATTCTCCACTACATCCAAGCACAGCTTAATATTTTCTAGATTTAAAAACATTAAACAATTTCCATGTGAGTAAAAGCTTCCTCCTTGTTCCCTCCATTTCTCTTCACGATCAGCTACCCCAATAACACCCATACTTACCCCTCCTGTGGATGTTTTAAAGTGTGCAGGAATGGTCTCCCCTCCCCTAAATTTGTTTATATGCCAAACTGACTTTAAACTGCTGGCACTCGCTAAAAAAAAAGAAAAAAATCACAAATAAATAAATAAATAAATAAATAAATAATAAACAAAGAAGTGAGGTTGAAAGTGTCCAACTAATACCCCTCTAAAATTACACTCTTAAATCTAATACAAGCCATCTGTCAACTGTAACAGGAGAGACAGGGCTGCTCTTGGTGGCCAAAAAGTCATTCATGATGGGCATTGGCTCCCCATTCCTGGAGGTGCTGTCCTGGGAAGTTGTATATGGTTCTATCTTGCCATTGTGTCCCATATGCATATGGGATTTTTGTTGGTGGCGAAGGGGGCCTGGTTTACAATGCTTCTGTATGCTGATGACACTCAGGCCTGTATCTCTTTCTCTCTCTCTCTCCTGACTCAGCCAATACTGTTGAAAGTCTTGCCAAATGTCTGGGTTAGGTCAGGGTATCGGTGAGGGATAGTTAGTGATAGCTCAATCTGATAGGACTGAGGTAATATTGGTAGGTTGGGGGAAGCAAACAGGAAATAAGGTAAGGATTATATCTGCTCTTCTCATTGAGGTAGTGTGTCTGCCAGTTGTGGCTAGTACTCTCAGTCTGGAACTATTAGATCCCCAGCTTGGCAGTTATATAGCACCAGTTTCTAGGAAGACTTATTTTCCGTCTGAATCTGGTCAGGAGATTGCTACTGTTTCTTTTGGATGCAGACCTGTTTATCGAACTTGATCATCTCAAGAGTAGATTATTGAAATGCACTTTGCATTGGTCTCCTCCTTGAAATCAACCCAAAAACTTATGCTGGTACAGAATGTGCCCCCACCGCTTTACCCTGAACTGGATATTGGGACTTTTAATTCAGGCATGCAGGATTCAGTGGGTGCTGTGTGCCCATTAACTCCTTCTCTCCCCCTGCCACTAACAGGTGGGCAGGGAGTGAACAAGGAGAAGCAGGGAAAGAATATTGGGTCTGTCTCCCTAACAAGCCAGCCAACACAGCTGAACTGACAGAGGGGTGTTGTAATTGTTGCTCTATAGGCCAGCAGCAAGTGACTACCTCCTTCTTCCATGGAGCATGGGGAAAGCCAGGAAGGAATTGTGCCTCGGAGTTGTATCTCTGAGTCACAGTGCCTCCCAGTCCTACCCTTGGTGTAATGCAATATACATACCCCTTCTTGCTTAGGGCTATGTCTGAAGCCACCATCTCAGCCTAAAACAGACAAGACATGGATGATAACAGATGATTCTATTACTCTGTTACAAAACAAAAATGAAATAATATAAATTGTATACTATAATAATTCTGACTTGTCTCTACTGATGATGGTTCCACCATTTAACACACAATCTATAAGGAAAATATTGCAGGTTGGCAGTGCCACACATGCAAATGGGTTTGGTTCCATTAATTTACTGGCCATGTAAGATTTTCATACACACAGTTTTATGTCTCCACTTTTCACTTTGTTTTGTAATTTAGCAAGCTGTTGTAAATTAGCTGTAAAAATATTTAAGACAGGCAAAAATCCTTCCTAGTAGTTTAAGTTTGATGTGGAATCCACACAGACATGCTCACACACACACTGAAACTGATATGATTCAACAAAGATTCTGAATTGACTTGAAATGATTTTCTGATGCCATTTCCCCATTTCTTGGCATGCAGCATCATCCAGACGTCTTATTAACTTCCCAGAAATCTGTGAAATGTTGAGTCCAATGCTTTCCCTCAGGCACAGAAATACATGAGTGCTTTAACCCTTAGTCTTCCTTACCAGAGCCAAATGAATGCAGCAGGAGATTATTATTAAGGATCTGCAACACTATGTGACAGTTAACATTTCCAAGTGCATTTACTCACATGCTGATTAAGTAGCTTAAAATTAGTCAGAATTTTTATTCCCCCCCATTAATGTAACATTAATTTAGACTAATTTACATGGTTTGCCCTAAAAATTACCAGTGTTTAAGAATCCAATGGCTATTCATTAGTGACTTTTCAAATGCTGCTTAGTGAATAGGTTATAGAGAACACATTCAAGACAAAAAGGTTCTTTTTTGTTATGGTTAAAAATTATTCAGACTATTTTAAATCAATATTGAAAGTGACTATCAAGAGGAATCTAACTGTATCTGCTGATTATTTGGATGGGCTAACTATACATGAACAATGCACAGTTGGGCTTTTACAGATCTATCACTCTTCTGTTGTGAGGCATAGATACAGGGGCAGTGGTCAGATCCCTGTTTTGCCCAGTCCATCATCTTTAGTTACGTATTATATAGAAGATCCTCTTTTATGCTCGGTCTATGGAACATACTAATCACAACATCCCTTTCACCAAATTCTTCCAAAGTTTAGGAAAGTTTTTTTGAAAAAAGGCAGTTGACCTTGGTTGGGGTCACAGATGCTTTCCAAAGAAAACATTTTGCCTCCAACTGAACCCTTAATCGACATGATTCTACCATCCTCATCTATCTATTTATCTTTTAATTAGAATGGTACATGCTTGGCAATAATGATTACTACTCCTCTTTTGTTTGACATGCGGGATGTAGAACCAATTTCCCTTAATATATTTGCTAAGTTCCTTCTTGAGGCATGTTAACTGTAGAAGACACAGATCCAGACCCTTATACCAATCTCATAGAGCTGGAAGGGACCCTGAAGGGTCATCGAGTCCAGCTCCCTGCCTTCACTAGCAGGACCAAGTACTGATTTTTGCCCCAGATCCTTAAGTGGCCATCTCAAGTATTGAACTCACAACACTGGGTTTAGCAGGCCAATGCTCAATCCACTGAGTTATCCCTCCCCTCAGTTTTCACAGCCCAAAAGATGGTCTTTTTCTATTGTTGTTCAGTCCTTTAACATTTATTTTGTATAATTTAATTGTATTAGATATTGTTTATAGAGTGGAAATTACCAACCACCAGATTATTTTGTGTATACCAACAAGATTCTGTGTCAAAGATAGTTTTGATTCTATTGACTTCAGTGTTTACATGCAATTGCTGAACAATAGATTTTTTCTGACTATATAGTGATTTTTATACATTTTAAAATCATGTAAGTTATTTGGCTTGTATGCTCCTTTCTCATTCTTTGAAATGAATATTTTCTTGGATCTATTGTTTGAGAGCACATTTTTACTGCAAGAAACCAGCACCAACCCACTGGGCAGATCTTGTTGCAGTTCACGTGGACAAACTGTGCTAGCTCTGCTCAAGCTAGCTTACTAAAAATAACGGCAGGTGGCAGCTCGAACTAGCCATCCAGGTTCAAAACTTTGCGGGTGCATACTCAGGTGACTAGTCTTACCTGCCACCTGTGCGGCCCTGGCTATGCTGCTATTTTTAGCATGCTAGCTCGAGCAGAGCTAGCGTGAGTACTTCTACACAAGCTGGCAATCACATCCCTAGGTCCAAGTGTAGACATAGCCCATGTGTAAGGTATAATCTTTTTAAATTGTGGGATAAGGTGAAATAAAGCTTCCATTTCTGTTAATTATACCATATAGAGGCACCCTGCTGAGTCCCTGATCTCACTCTAAAACACCATAGTCATCAAAAATATTGCTAGACATACTTAGCATCTTACGGTTATGTATGTAGAAGTTCACTCTTTTTCTGTGGGTATGGGTGCGTATGAGAGAGAGACAGTGAAAAAGCGAGAGACATTTATTTTGTATGGTCTTCTGAATTAATGGGGGTGTGGGAAGAGCTACACATTTCCAAAACTGCCATATGGGCAGGAGTTGGGTAAGATATATAGGCCTGTTCTAACTGTAAAATTTTGATTGACATAGCTACTTAGGGTGACCATCCGTCCTGTTTTTAAAGGGACAGTCCCGTTTTTTGGGACATTTTCTTATATTGGCACCTATTACCCCCACCACCTGTCCCGTTTTTTCACAGTTGCTATCTGGTAACCCTATAGCTACTACATTCAGGGATTTGAAGAATCCACACCCCTGAGGCTTTAGCTATGTAGACACAGCTAGGTGGCTGGAAGAATGCTTCTGTTGAACTAGCTACCACCAGTAGGGGAGGCAGTAATCCTACAGCACTTGGAAAAACTGTCACTGTAGCCTGTGTCTACACTACAGGGCCACACCATCATAACTATGGTGCCATCACTATGTCAGTATAGTGCCTGTAGTGTAGACATGTTAACATGGCCTTAGGCACAAAAGAGAATAAAAGGCAGGTATAAAGAATTTTTGGAGTGGTTGGAAAACCCAAATGTAACTCTTGACATCTTCTGAATGTTTTATCCCAAAGCTTCTGAATTATTTTTGAAATGTGTGGTGTGTTAGCCGTGAGAATGCTCTGCACGATGACTCCAGTATACATTGTTTGGCTGAGGGGTGGCTGCTGGGCATGCCATTCAGGCCAAACAATTAAATATCCCTTCATTTAGTGACAGCCAAAACAATGGAAAACCACTGCCCAGGAACTGGACTGCATGCAACCTGGGCAGTAGCTGGACCATATGGTACAAGGGTTTTACTGGGTGCCTGATAACAAACACAGTGGTGGGGGATTGAGTTGATTGCAGTTGTGTCTGTGTATGCGAGGGACAGGCAGGAAAGAAATAACACAGAAGCACCCAGAGAAGGCAGCAAAGAAGCCCCACAGACATCCAGGAATGCACTTGTAGTGTACCCTGAGAAAAAGCTGAGAGAGAGAGTTTGTTTGGGTAAAGTGCTGGCAGAAAGACTTGGAACTGTGACTAAAAAACTGTCTGTTGGTGTTTGATTCCTCCTGTGTTCAGGAAAATAGGTCCCTATGTACATTCTTTGTAAATAAACAGGATCTGAAACAAAACCAAAAACCCCACCTCACCTGTCATAAGTTTCTCCTCTTCACAGATACAACCCACAAGATCCCAAATTTTGGCTAACTGGGTCAAAAGGGATAACATCATCATCTCTGTCCTATGTCTTTCACACATAACTGTTATGGTGGATATATCACAAATCTCGAGTTAACTGTACCTCTGACTCTTTGCAGCCTCCCACATAAGTCTTAGGTCTCTAGCCGTCGTGTTTCTCGTGGCAGAATCCCATGATCCCAGAATCCCATCTTCAGTGGCTTCAGAATCAAGTGATTCACTGTGATTGCCTCAGCAGGGCTGACTTCAATTTAGTACTTACAATTCTGTTTTCTAAATGTTTCAATGACTAGCCAGCTCTCATCAAGCAAACTATTATTTATTCAGAACAAAAGCATTTCAGAGAAAACATAACTTAAAAACAAACAGTTTATATATATGTCTGGCTTACCAGGTAGTCATCTGTCTTCCACATGGAGACCTGGCAGGTTTAAAATACATCAGGTCCTCAGCAGGGCCTGTCTTTCTTGGTCACAATCTCATGCTGGTCAGTTACTGAATAGATTGTGTGTGATTTTCTCTGGTCAGGGCTGATATTTTATACAATTCCAAGTCCTTTGCCTTCTTAGGCCTCTTGAACCAAGGTCAAACCAGTTTATGGTATTCCCTGATGGGAATGAACCTTCAAAAGACTTGTTAACTGTATTATTTTAGTATTGGGGAATTGCATTAATTAACCCTCATTGTTTTCAGTTTCTGATCCATTGGACCAGAAATAAAATCACGAGCAGGCTCATAAAGATACATATAACATTTATACAATAGCCTATGAATATTCCATGGTTCTGTCAGATTCCATAGCATCTGTCATAGATATCACAGACTTTGATGCTACAAACCTTTGATCAGGTCCACGTATCCTCCGTGCCCCTGCAGAAATCCTGGATACAACTGTGATTAAGAAGATCATGTTTATTAAACACGTTATTTGCCATCTTAAAATCTGCCATTCTTGTGCATGCCCAGAATAGAAACATGTTCTGTCACCCTACTTTAATTTTTTTCGTAACCTGCATCTCTCAGATACTAATTTGCTGCTGAACTTCTTTGTTTTGTAAAGATAGCATCACCAACCTCAATGATGTTTTCAACTTCCATAGACCTATGTCTATTCTATCTAAGGCCTGGTCTATACTACCCGCCTGAATCGGCGGGTAGAAATCGACCTCTCGGGGATCGATTTATCGCGTCCCGTCGGGACGCGACAATCGATCCCCGAATCGGCGCTCTAACTCCACCAGCGGAGGTGGTAGTAAGCGCCGCCGACAAAAAGCGGCAGAAGTCGATTTTGCCGCCGTCCTCACAACGGGGTAAGTCGGCTGTAATACGTCGAATTCAGCTACGCTATTCACGTAGCTGAATTTGCGTATCTTAAATCGACTCCCCGCTGTAGTGTAGATGTACCCTAAGAATGTAAAAGTTGCTTTGGTAGCATAACTGTTACTATAATAAGGTAATCAGAGCTCTCTGAAAAAGACGAAGTTGAATGTTACTGCTGGGTTATGTTTTCTTACCAAGACTTTTTTTTAAATAATCCCCGTTGAACTCTGTAGAATGGATTGTTTATTATCTAATTCTGAATCATCTTTGAGGCTTGACTTGGAACTGGTTTATCCCACATCATGGTTTAGCAAACCAACGAATATGCCTGAGAAAAATAGGTCTGGAATGTGATTCCCTTATTCATAGTGGCCCCTTTCATCCCATCAAGCACATAAATAACTTTATCCCATTGACTTCAGTGGTGTAAGATTCTATGCAAGATAATCAAGAAGATCACAATAAGGCCCAAAATGAGTATTCACATGAACAAATCACTCAATAATATATTTGTATATAACAATTTAATTCCAGCAAGGTATAGACTAGTTATGGGCAATCTTTGCAGCACAAAGGCCCAAATTGCCAACTTAACAGGAGTCTAAGAACTGCACATAATTTGCATTTAAATATACCTAGGCAGAAGTAAATATGCACACTTTGTTTAAAGGTTACAATGGAAAATATACATACTGATTTAAAATAACCACAACACTATGAGTGTATTTTCTAATCTGCACCAGTTATACATCTTTGAGGACTGCAGGGGAACAGGTCTATCACTGGAAAGACAGGCACTGGTTCCACTAGTTCTTGCTGTGCAGTTTTATCTTTGAGGGGGCCACACATTTTATGGAGCGCAGGTCTGAGTCTGTTAAGCAACTGTAGCATTTTGATGTATTCACATTCCTGACAGAAAAATTCTGTTCACAAATACTTCAGATAAGATTGGTACAGATAGGTTTCTTGTGCAGGTTTTTCACTCAGGTGAATAAATTGCCCTCATTAAACTTGGATTGGAGCATTGAAAGTCAATTAATTCTGGCTGAACTTTGGCCTCACTTTCTCTGGGTTACAATGAAAAGGAATCTGTAAAGATCCTGGATGTTTTTTGTACCGTTGAAAGTCTACGAATGGTTGATCAAACAAGTCTTGAAGCGTTTGATCCATTCAGTGTATGGATGGCTGTCACAGTCATATTTCTTGAGCATTTGCTGGGCAGTTGGAAAATGGGAAAGGTCATTCCACTGAAGCTATCCATGGAAAAAGCTTCCAGCTGCAAACAAAGGCCTTTGCTTCCCTGACAGTGGCAAACAAAGGCCTCTGCTCATCTCTGCTTCCTCTGAAGATTCAAACAAAGGTATTCAGTCCCCTGCCAAGTTTAAGAGTTTTAAGTATCTGAAAATTAATATTTTGCTAGCTGTCAAGAGTCAAACAGTAACTTCACTCATAGCAATACTCCACTCTCTGCAAGTCTGAAGAGATTTGCAGAGTTCTACATTTCCCAGCAGGTTGCTGTTGAAACCCCACTTCTGCTCAGTTCCTCTATCATACACATGAGATTCTCTACTTTCTTTATGGGACTGGCTTTCACCAGTATTCTGCAGCTCCAGAGATATATTAAATTGGGGGTAGCCTGAGGCGTGTATGTTGTAGAACAGAGACATAGGTCTTTTCTAGTTCTACTTCCTGTGAAGTCCAACTGTACTAAATAAGCAGATTAACTGGATATTTCAGTTAAAATGGTCAGAAGTGGAGTAGGCAACAATTTTAATGGTCAGTGATGAATAATAAAACTTGTAATAATATTGACATTGTTGTCATTAAGCTTTATAGTCAACACTCTAACTGAGATTAATTGGAGAGAGTTTACACTTCTACAAGAACTACTCTTTCCAGCTCTGTCCACATAAATAAAATTATTAGTTATTATTAACTGTGTTTAAACATCAACAATGTGTTTGGTACAAAATAAAGACAGTCCAGGATCTGAAGTGTTTATAATCTAACAAGAAAGACACAGAGCAGACCGTATACATTGGGAGGTCCAGAAGATACAGAAGACATTGATTCATATTCAAATATTTTTCTTAACAATAATAATAGCTAGAAATTTTTCTAACACTGAAGTTTTAACTCCATAGCAGGGTGGATTTGATTTAGTCAGGAAGACTCAATTTAATCATAGATTTCTACATAAAAGTACATTCTTGTTGGCTGTTATAACCTTAATACGTATTCTTCACAACTCGGAGATAGATGTAGGTTTCATTTTTAGAAGGTATACACTATACATCTTTAAAGTGATTTATTTTGAAAACTTTTCAGGTGAGTGTTACAGCTCTATCAGAAAATGAATGATTGTTTGGTTATTTCATTTACCAAAGGTAATTAAAACAGATATTTATGAAGTCATTGGGAGGTGAACTCTCCCCAGTTCAACAGGTTAATCATTAATATTTGGAGGATTTTCTTGCCAGGTTGTACTAGGAGGAGAACATCACCAAACATTTACATTGTTTTATTTAACTAAAACACCATTCTGGATTTTTTCTACATCAGCAAACGTATAATATTTTAACAAAACAAACATATGAGTTTTTGAATTTAGTTAAACATTCAAGTTTTTTAAAATCAGATGAGTTTTTGTTAAAATTGTTTTTAACTAAAATAGTTAAATGAAATATTAAAAAAAATTAAAATCAATTATGTCAGCCAGGTCAACATGAGAGACTTAAAATATTGGCTTCTGCATCTAACTTCACCTTCATTTTCCTGTTTGTTCATAATCTGGAAAAGAAAAACAAGCTTTCCTGCTTTTTCACATCCCAAACAATTTCTCAATTTGGAATGAATTAGTCCAAAGGAAGAAAATATTCTTTCTACACCGGCAGAAGAAGCTACTGCTGTTAAAAGTGAGATTATCACTTCAACAGTCTCTGAATCCGAGTGTTTAAGTGACTTCCACCAGTTCACTGGTGTGACTTTCTTTAAAACATCATCAGCAAACATATATTTCTTGAATGGTTCACCCTTAGCTTTGAAGTTTATTGTATTTGGCATTATGGAGGGATGATTGCTGGATGTCCATGTCATAGCCAACTCCTCTTCTTCAGAAGTTAAAGTTTGACCCTGGTACTGAGTATTGAGAATATTTGCAAGAAAATGAGCTGGAGATAGTACTTGTCCTATTTGGTTTTTTTTTAATGCTTGTAATTTAACTCTGTCATTACATATTTCTCTTTTTAAGGTCTCAACTCAGATCCTTCCAAATTTCAACACTGTCAGCAATAAAACAGCTATTTCCCTGCATTTTGTTAAAGGCTACGGAAATAGGCTTCAGGGTACTCAGCATGCGTTCAACATTTCTCTTAAGCCCAATGTTGAGAACTTTGGCTGTGACCGTGCCATCTATTTTTTTACAATTTTGTTCACAAACTGTCATCAGATTAGGCCAGTTCTTGATATAATGCTCAAAACAGTCTATTACTGAGTTCCATCGCATGTCTTGTGGGAGAGTTAGCTTGGTTTAGGGTGACCAGATGTCCCGATTTTATAGGGGCAGTCCTGATATTTGGGGCTTTGTGTTACATAGGTACCTATTACCCCTCTATCTCCTGTCCTGATTTTTCATACTTGCTGTCTGGTAACCCTAGCTTGGTTCCTCCCACTTTTTTCAGAGCAGCTGCTGCAAAGTGGTTGTTACGGAAGTATTTTGCAACTTCAACATTAGCCTTTATTTCTGGAACACTGCATTCTTTGGCTAGGAGGTGCATCAAAGGAGCACTGCAACCATATGTTATGAGCTTGGGACTCTCTTCACACTCTTCTAAATTTCTTCTCATCTTGGATACATTTGCCCCAGTGTCTGTGATCAAACTGCATACTAGACATTTGAATTCTTTTTCCACAGTTTGTTATAATGTTTTTCACATCTTAGCTCATAGAGCCGAGAAGCTCTTGTAACTATTCTGCTGTATGTGCATTTCTTGATGTATCAATTGTTTCTGTAAGGAAGACATTCCCTTCTTCTGTTGTCACACAAGCACATACAACAGGATCATTGTGGACGTTGCTCCACCCATCAAGACTCAGGTTAACAATTTCACCCTCTAGACCTTTTGCACACTGTTCAGTTTCTCTTTCATACACTTTATCCAGAAATTTGTCTGTTTGGTGGACTGTATCCTGGTCTTAATGACTGAACCATGTTAATGGAGTCTGGGTTCTCAATCATACAGAAAGGAGAGTTTGTTGCATAAACAAACCAGGCAATTTTTTCATCGATTACCTCTTTTTGTAATCTGCTGGTTCTTGTCACAAACTTATCTATGGTTGTTTCTGGATGGAGATTTTTTTTTCTTTTTGCTACTGTGGCTATGTGACATACATGATGTGACTGAAACACTGTAATTGTCAGATAACTCTGAAACTATAGAAAATGATGGTGATCTTGAGGGTGGATAGTCTCCAGAATCCTGTATGTTGAGGATGGAGTCTCCTAAACAAAATAAGTCAATGCAATTATAATTACCATACTGCTCATTTAGTATTACTCATTGCATTCACTGACACTCAGTTCTACTTTAAAGGCAAACTTGTAAAAGGAAGATCTGCCTATTTCAGCTATTTATTTTTTATCACAACTGCATCTAAAATGATAGTAGCATAGAGTAACAACTATAATTTTTGCTCAAACGTGAGAATTCAAGAATAGTCCATAAGGAAGACAGACAGTCCTTAAGAAAGAAGTATGAAATAAAAAAGTTTACCAATCTGAAGATCCTTCATATTCAGACATGTTCCTTTCATTATCTTCAACGCAGCTTCCTCCTGAGAAGGAACACTTCTCATGATGTTGTTTCATTCAGGCAACCAGGCCTTGCATTTCTTTGTTGCACTGTTTGCATTTTGCACACATACCTGTCTTACCCACAGGTAGAGGAACTTCATTAAAATATTCCCAAACTGGGTCTCTTTTACAGCCTGCTGCCATTATACGTTTTCCCTTCTAATGAGAGAATGGTATGGTAGATCTCAAATCAATGAAGGCTACACTCAGAAAGACCTCAAGACTTCTGGAATATTCTGCTCAAACAGTTTCACTTTTGTTTCTACTGCCTGTCCCTTCTTTCTCACATTTATCTCCAGACTTCTCCTTGTCCAGATCCATTCCACCCCCAACAATCTTCTATTCATTGAACTTTTTGAAACTTTGCACTTTTAGAGAGAGGTAAGAGATTGACTCTGTGTACACAAATTTGCAGAGGGACAATAGGGTTGAGGTCTGTTATTTCTCACCTCTATATATTTATTTTAAAACATTTTTGCTGTTAACAAGGGTGTTATCTCTGGAGACACAAATCCACAGTTTGAGAACTGCAAAACTAAGCATCTCTGATGGTATCTTTTAGACTGACACTGAGTCCCATTGGATAGATAGAAAGATTAACCTAAATAATCTATACAGAAGCCCCTGGAACCCATAAAATTGAGTCCCTAATCCATAAACTATTGGAACTCATTTACAAAACTTTTCTTAAACATTACATGAATATATTGTCTCATACTATAGAATTAGAATTTATAATCCCTATTCTATGATGAGATCTTTGAGCTATAATGTATTTTAATTAAAACTATCTTTAGTTAATATTATTTTTGAGGAAAAAACCTAACAAAAAAATCTGATTTAAATCAAAAAAGTCTGATTTAAATAAAAAAAATCCAATTTTTTTTAAATCATTGATTTTTATCCACCCTGCTCCATAGTGACTGAGATGCCATAAACTGGCTCCAAGAAAGATTAGATTAGTATAACTTCAGTGGGTCATGGGTTCTGCATGACAGGACTAAATGCCCTGATAGATATTTCTGTCTCTAAATTTCTGTTATAAAATATCTTAGTACCAGAGTCCACTCCATGTGAATGTATGAATCAAAGTCAGGTTATGCTATGATTTATTCCACATGGATTAATCAGAGGTAAACTGCATACTGGATTTGCATGCACATGAATGGTATGAATTGTGTCTTTCTTTCCTTTCCTGTAGCAGGCTCCTTTGCTATCAAGGACCCCATTCAGCAAAGCACTTCAGTATGTGTTTACTTACTTAAGTCCTGTTGACTACAATGGATCTTAAGCATCCACTTAAGTGCTTTGCTGAATCAGGGCCAGAATTCTCAGCTGCATTAGAACTAAACTGGTTTCCCCTAGTATGCTTTCCGGGCACATTTAATCTTGTGCAGCTAACAGCTATCTTTACCCCCTCATTTCTCTTTGAGTTTGTTTTTGTTTTCTTTTGACTTGGGTTTGGGAACTTGTTCAGACTCTTCTTTGAATGAATTTGTGCACATAACAATACTGGGATATTTACTTTGCATTAGGAATTCTAGCCTTACTATTGAGGTTTAGCTGTGTATTGCTGGAATTGGAAGAGATATATGTACTATATGCAGAAAATTGAGACTTACCACTTTTGAACTTGTTCCCAGTTGTAGGAGGGCTTATGGCTAGTTACATATTTCTCACCTTAAGCATCAGATATTACAAAATTACTTTTTCTATCTGATTAATTCATTTTCCCCAACTTGATTAAGAGAAATCTATGAAAGAGGTGAAATCCTTTAGTTTTTCTTAGTATATATTCAGGTAAAAATACAGTTGTGGTCTCTGAGTAGGATATGTTGATGATTTTTTTAAATTATTATTATTTGCCCTATTCTGAGCTAGCTGCCAATTAAAAAAAAATCATACAACATTGATGATTAGGTTAAGTCCTTTAAATTAAATGCTATACTGTCCAATTGTACTACATAAGCATTTAAGTAATATATTTGTGTTCAAATGATCCAGCAATGAATTAGGTAACTGTTTTCATGATCAACTAATTAACAATATTTAAATTTATCATCATTAGGATTCAGATTTAACACAAATAGTACCACATAAGCAAACTTCTCCATGCAGTCCTGCCCATGGACTTCATATTTGACATAAAGAGATTATCCCTAAAGTAGAGAACATACTTTAGTCTCTATGCCTATTAAAAGAGCTGGTTGAAAAATAGAGCGAAAATTCATGAAAAGATTGTGAAAATTTGCACACACACACTTTTTTTTTATGTGAAATTTTGATAAATTTTATATCAAATTTCATCTGGTCTATAGTTAGCTAAAATATAAAGGGAAAATTTTTGCAATTTGATTTCCCTTATATTGACCGAGAACAAGGAGAAGTACTTGAGGAGGCCATCACTACATAAAACCTCCAGGGGAAGCATATGGCACAGACTCCTGATGGCTCTACTAAAGTTCCACACTGATGAATACCTATAAAATACTCTTTAAGTTAACAATCCTCTATGATCAAATGAAAAACAGACTGGAACCTCGGGTGACCTTTCCTTGCAATACTATGGTAGAGAGTTCTGAATATTTCAGCAGTGTTGCTGCATTGAAGTCATAAGTCATCATCTGATGTGCCAGTACAAACAGAATCATTACATATTGACTTTGGAGATTCAGGTCAGAAAACTGGAGTGTCAGGGCAGAAGGGAACCCAGTGAGATAAGTCTGACCATTCAAGGCCAAAAGTAAAAAAAAGAACTACTAGACTATTCAAGCCAAATGCATGAATGAAAATGTTAATGAAAAATGAAAACCTCACATGCTGAGTCAGTGCAGAAGCAAACTATAAACTTGGTCTATTACAAATAGATATTGTCCAATCCATTGTTGTTTGTAGTGTTGCTGTAGCCGTGTTGGTCCCATCTTCTCTCTCTGTTATGAATAGACACAGACGTGGG
The DNA here is from genome assembly GCF_013100865.1 of Trachemys scripta elegans. Lineage (NCBI taxonomy): Eukaryota > Metazoa > Chordata > Testudines > Emydidae > Trachemys > Trachemys scripta. The sequence continues at coordinate 53,442,678 of NC_048302.1, forward strand.
GCACAAATAAGGAGAAACTTGATTACCAATGTTTAGTAACTTCATTAACTCCCCAGCTTTCTATAACTCATAGTGGTACAGAAATATCTAAGCACAATTTGTTAGAGAATATTACATACCGACACAACATCTCCCACTCTTAGCCACTCTATAATGGCCGCTGTGGCAATATGGTGGTGGCACAGCCTCAGAACTAGAGTGGGGTAAAAGATGATGATCAGATTCTCTGTCCATGCCTTGGGCTCTGTAATCACAAGCAAATTAAATACAAATTAAATTTAGCAAATTAAATACATATTATTGCTGAAGTGAGAGACAGCAGAGTCCAGCTGCTTGGTGATCTGGCATAGCTCCATCCAGTATGTATCCAGTTAGTTCTATTGAAGTGGGACTCAGATTATACCCAGTCTCCCAGACTAATTTGTTTAGTCTTCTTCTGAGACATGCAAATGTTTTTTTCATTTTATATTGATTGTACTAATCTATAACTCTGGTTGTATGTGCTGCTTTTGGAGACTTCAGGTGTTACAGTGACATACTGTCAGTAACACTCTGCCAGTCACAAAAACTACCATCACAGTCAATGCCTTTGTTGGTAGTTGTAGCAGAGAGAGAGAAAATATTGGCTACAAACAGAGGCTGAACCCCTAGAGATGTTCCCAGAGCCAGCCTTTGAAGTTTCCCAAAGCCCAATGGCTACACAGCTGCTCTCTAATATGCGGGGCCAAGAAATATAAAAGAGAATTTTAGAATGTTTCTAACCCTTTTCCTTGCGAGAAGGACCTTTCCTTGAAAATACAACATGATGCAAGCCTATCACTGGCCTGGTCTACACTACGACTTTAATTCGGATTTATCAGCTTTAATTCGAATTAACCCTGTAACCGTCCACACAACGACGCCATTTAATTCGATGTAAAGGGCCCTTTAAATCGATTTCTGTACTCCACCCCAACGAGCGGAGTAGCGCCAAAATCGATTTTAGCAATTCGAATTAGGGTTAGTGTGGCCGCAATTCGATGGTATTGGCCTCCGGGAGCTATCCCACAGTGCATCATTGTGACCGCTCTGGACAGCAATCCGAACTCGGATGCACTGGCCAGGTAGACAGGAAAAGCCCCGCGAACATTTGAACTTCATTTCCTGTTTGCCCAGCGTGGAGAGCACAGGTGACCACAGATACCTCATCAGCACAGGTAACCATGCAGGCTGATAATCGAAAAAGAGCACCAGCATGGACCGTGAGGGAGGTACTGGATCTGATCGCTGTATGGGGAGAGGATTCAGTGCTTGCAGAACTTCGTTCTAAAAGACGAAATGCAAAAACTTTTGAAAAAATTTCCAAGGGCATGATGGAGAGAGGCCACAATAGGGACTCTGAGCAGTGCCGCGTGAAGGTCAAGGAGCTCAGACAAGCCTATCAAAAAACAAAGGAGGCAAACGGTCGCTCCGGGTCAGAGCCACGGACATGCCGCTACTACGCCGAGCTGCATGCAATTCTAGGGGGGGCTGCCACCACTACCCCACCTTTGTTCGTGGATTCTGGGTCAGGGATAGTCTCGACGCCTGAGGATTCTGCCGAGGGGGTAGAGGAGGAGGAGGAGGAGGAGGAGGATGAGCTTGCAGAGAGCACACAGCACTCCATTCTCCCCAACAGTCAGGATCTTTTTATCACCCTGACTGAAGTACCCTCCCAAGCCTCCCAAGCCAGTACCCAAGACTCTGACCCCATGGAAGGGACCTCAGGTGAGTTTACCTTTTAAAATATAAAACTTGTTTTAAAAGCAAACAGTTTTTAATGATTACTTTGCCTGACTTTGCATTCGCGGTCAGTTCAGCTACTGGAAAAGTCTGTAGCTACTGGAAAAGTCTGTTAACGTGTATGGGGATGGAGCGGAAATCCTCCAGGGACATCTCCATGAAGCTCTCCTGGAGGTACTCCGAAAGCCTTGCCAGAAGGTTTCTGGGCAGTGCATCCTTATTCCCTCCTCCATGGTAGGACACTTGACCACGCCATGCTTGCAGCAAGTAATCTGGTATCATTGCCTGACAAAGCCTGGCAGCGTATGGTCCCGGTGTTTGCTGGCATTCAAGCAACATCCGTTCTTTATCTTGTTGTGTAATCCTCAGGAGAGTGATATCACTCCTGGTAACCTGGTTGAAATACGGGAACTTAATTAAGGGGACAGAGGTGGCCGTTCCTACTGGGCTGTTTGCCTGTGGCGGAAAATAAATCCTTCCCTGCAGTTAGTTTTTCGCGTTTGGCTAGCAGGGATCTTCCCTGTTACCAGCCACGCGGTGGGGGGAGGGTACTGTGATCATCCCAGAGAATTCATGGCGAGGGGGGGGGTCGGCGGCGGGGGGG